>NC_080091.1:95082633-95382990 GCF_950005125.1 Chionomys nivalis
AAGAAATAATGTATTAGTAAATGTGTGTTGGTCACCAGTCTGGTGCTTCACAAACATGGAGATATGTAATCCAACGACTCTGCAGATCATTGCTGCCCCACTTTACATATTACACACACACACATACACACACACACATACACACACACAGGATGTGGGATTCCCCTCTGTATGCTGTGAATACTGTTGGTTAATAACGAAACTGTCTTGGCCTGTGATAGGGCAAAAGAGTATAGTTAGGCAGGGAAAACTAAACTGAATGCTGGGAGAAGGAAAGTGGAGTCATCGAGATGCTATGGAACTGCCAGAGGGGAAAGATGTGAGCTGACAGCTGGAATCTTGCTGGTAGGCCACGAGCCTCATGGTAAAATATAAAATGATGGAAATAGGTTAAATTAAGATGTAAGAGCTAGCCTATAAGAAGCTAGGAGCTAATAAGACAAGCAGTGATTTAATGAATACAGAGTCTGTGTAATTATTTTGGGAGTCTGGGTGATTGGGAAATAAACAAGCAGCCTCATACAACACACACACACACACACACACACACACACACACACTAGCAACTGTGGGCTAGTCACCAGCCTAAATGCTGCATAAATGTGGAGACATGCAATGCTTACAGTAGATCATCATATCCCACCTTCCATATGAGAAAATTGGGACCTGAGGCATGACATCACTTATTTAAAGGTTCAAATTCCTTCGTTTCTGAACTGGAATTCAAAGACACAGATGCAGAGGTCTAACCTCTGCTACATGTTATTTTCACCAAATTAGAATTAGAATAGGACTTGTCTTACTTTGGTTGAAAAGCCTTGTAGTAAATTATCTGTTAAATAATTATATCTAGATAATTAAAATGCTATAACTAGCAAAACAAATAAAACACTATCAAGTAAGCAAGTAAACCCATCTCTGTTTTTGTTGATTCTCCATGAAGAATGATACCTTCAGAAAGGGCTTCTCTGAAACGAGTAGGCAGTACCAGGGAGTTGCATGGGGATGGGGCACAGGGGCTGAGCTAGTGACTTCTACATTGCTACCCGAGAGCTTTTAACAGACAATTAGAAATGTTCAGAACAAATTCTAGACTTTTGCTTATTAAGTTTCGTAGTTAAAAATTTGGTGCATACGCTTAGAATACTGCTGCTAGCTCAGCCTCACTATTTATCCAAGCAAACACTGAAGCGCTGAGTCCAGTGAAGGCCTGGGAAAACAGAAATCCAACTGTTTGATCAGATTGCTAGAAGCCATGGTGATGCTTGCCAAGTGCCACGTGTGCAGGAAGTTGTCACGGTGTTTGGAAACAAAGGTTATGATTTATAACAATAATGCTCCCATAGATACCCAGATCCAGGCTAGCTGCTGAGGGATGGATGAGAAAACAAAGTTATCATTTAACTATTAGCTGCTGGCCATTTTCCATACATTATCTCTTGGATGCTTTGGACTTGCCTAATCAGATTTCTCCCTTGTACCAAAGGTGAAATTAAAGCTCAGGGTAATTTATCACTTGACTCAAGCTTGTAGTGTTGATGGACTGTGGAAGCAGGTTTGCATTTTGAGTCTACCTGGTGCCTAGTGCATATCTCAACCAGATGTTGCCTACAGTATGAATGGCTTCCCTTAAGGTCATATAAGCAGGCTTGGGGAATTTTAGGGGGCTGGGGTGGTTGAGAGGTACCCTTAAGCTTTATGGAAGAGGGGAGGTTAAATAAGGGGCATTTTAAGAGGGTCTAGAATTAAGTGCAGCTGTCTTATCATCTAGAAGCAGCTAAATGAATTAATGGCCTCCCTAGTGCTGTCATTTGGCTCCTCTCAGTTCTGGCCTCTGCCTTTTTTCTCTCTGTAGGAATACAGGGCTCTGAGCTGGTACACTCAGCCCCTCTCTCTCTGCTCTCAGCTTGCAAATGCTCTACTTATTCATTTCTACCATTTATTCCTTCTTGCTGTGACCCTGACTTCCAGCTGTCAGCAGCTAGGTTTCAGGAAAACATTTAACGAAGTCTCCGAAAATACCCAGTACTTGAAGTCTGACTGTCTTGAATATTCTGAAGTTAAGTGTTCGCCATAAGAGTTGAGGATACGCCCCCTTCCCCAGACTACATTGTTAGGAGGAAACTCTGTGATATTTTTATACTGCACAGAAACTGTATTGATTCTAACCAAGAGCTTCAGGTTACAGCAAGCAGTGGATGACCCTGCACATTAACAATTTCTAATCAATGCTTATTCACTGAATACTCAATCAATGACGCTCCATCTTTTAAATAGAGTTAAGCCATTGTCATTGTAACCCCACAGGGTGCTAGTAGTTAGGCTTAGTAAACTGCCTAGTTCCTGATCGTCATCTGCAGTTTCTTTTAAAATACATTTTTATTCTTTGAGAATTTTATGTAATATATTTAAATCATATGCTTTCCAATGTCTCGCATATTCTCCCTCCCAGATCCACTCCTTCCTCACAGATCCACCACTCCCTCCCAGATCTATCTCCACATCCCCCCCCAATTCAACCTCTACATCCCTCTCCTGATCCACCACTACATCCATATCTCTCAAAATTTGTGTCCCCTATTTTCTACCTTTTAATAACACATAGACTCCAGTTTGCACTGTCCATACACTAGTGTGTGTAGGGCCGTATACTGGAGTGTGGTAAACTTACCAGGATCCACATCCCTTATGAAAGGTAACTCCTCTCTCCTCCAGAGGCCATCAGCTGTCCATAATGCCTCAGTTAGGAGCGGGGTTCATGAATCCTGTCCCACTCCATGCAAGAATATTGGCTGCCTTGGTCTTGTGCAGCAGGCAACCGTATCTTTGGCGAGTTCAAGAGCACAGTGGTTCCATTATGTCCAGAAGACAATGTTTTGCTGTGTTTTTCTTCAACCCCTGGCTCTTAGAATCTTCCTCTCTTTTGAGATGGCCCCTGAGCCATGAGAACATGGTATATTACAGTGGTTCCAACTGTGAATGAGCACTCCAGAGGCTCGAACAGTTGTAAGCCTCTGTGTTTGCCACTATCATTGCATGAAGAAATGAAACTGATCAGGTCTGAAGCTTGTCCTGCTCTGAGGGTAGAGAGACACACATTTATAGGGCTGTCTGATACTATGTAAGTTTAGTAAAATAATGCTAGCACAGTCCCCACTGGGGCTTATGAGCCCCCCAACCATGAATCTTGGCTAGATTTGCAGTATGAGGCATGTGTTTCCTCCCGTGGAGTGGACCTTAAATCCAACCAGAAAGCAGCTGTGTACCCCAATAACATTCATGCCACTATTACACCCATGGGCATATCCTGACATATGGGTCATTGTTGCAGTACACGGGTTCACAGCTGGGTAAGACCGTTGACTTATTTTCTTTCAGTAGCCTGCATAGCACCTTCCAGAATCTAAAGTATGTGTAACCTCACCTAGCTGTTAAGCTAGCTACAACTTAACCCCAGCAACTTTGACATGCATTTTTATTTTGCTTTCTGGATCCTCAATTTGTAGCTACTATAGACCTTCTTGGTCATATGAGTTTGGAATTGTGTGGGCTGGCTTTGAACCCCTGTCCCGAAGGCCTGGAGGGGGAGTGTCCAACTTCCTTTTTGACATCCTCTGATAGAGGGAGTGCTTTTCGGATATGCTTCCTCATTCAGTCATAATTGCTGTCTTCTAGACACTGTGTGCTTTCCTTGCTGTGTCCCCACAGAAGACAGTAGTAGAAATGGAGCAGTTGAGGAGACAGCATCTTTCTTTCTATGCTTGTTAGGCCAGAAAGTAGCATTGCCTTGGCCCAGGTCTTACTAACACTGCAGTCTCTGTGAGCCACCACCACTCCCTGCCTGCCTTCTAAGAGTTAAACAGCAGTATAGTTCGGAGGCAAGAAGAGCGGAGACAAGGTCAAGCTCTCGGGTGTCTAGACTTTAGGGGAGCCCCTCCTTTGCAAAGGGACCTTTCCTATCCTAGGACTCCACCCCTCCCATTGGAAAATGATCTGCCTTCGAAGTATTTCTCAGCTGTGAATCTTTCAGTGCGGTCCGAACTGACAGGTGTCTTTTATTTCTTCTTTAAATCTAGAACCAACCACAGCTGGAGGATGTTTTATATATAATTTATGTCCGAGTATGAGTGGTCAGGGATCCCTGTGTCCATGTGGGCCTCTCAGGACTATGTTTTGCCACACCAGCTCAGCTTGGGGCTGTATTTTCTTGCAACAATTTGACAATCTTTTCAGAAGTTATAACTGAGCTCTGGGGGTGGGAAGGAAAAGAGTCTCTAGAGCACGCAACACCCCCCCCCCCATACACACACACCATGAGACAAGGGATAGGGAGCTAAGGAGAGACCAGAAGTGGTCACTGTTTGAAATGTCTTGGGACTAGAGATATTGGGACTAGGAACTTGGAGAAAACCAAGTAATAAGTTGCAGCCCAATTCGCAATGTAAACAACATGTATGTGCTACCTCAGGGTGTTCCTGGTTTGTGTAGGTAGGTCGCAAGGCTACAGCGAAGAGATCAGCTGGCTGTGCTCTTTTCTAGAACCTTCTAGAGAAAGGTTCTCTTCCAAGCTCATACAACTGTTTGTAGTATTAAGTGCATTGTGTTTACAGAGATTTCTTCCTGGTTTCAGCAGAGGTATGATGTCAGCCACTTAGACCTGCTGTGTGTGCCTCTCACAGGCCTCCTTACCACAGGGAACTTCTTTGTGGCAGTTGGGGAGTCTCTTTACAGTTGACTTAGATAGGGGTAGCTTTCCATTATTGTGTGCTTTGTTGCTGAGCAAAAAATCCTTGAATCTGTATGGCAAGGTGTTATACAACAGTGTAAAGGCCATACCAAAGTCTTTTATTCTGGACTCTCTGATCAAAAAAGGCCATGCAGGTCTAAAAGGCACACATGCAAAAAGTTCAGAGTCATACTTCTGTGTCCAAGACAACATTCATCACCAGAGTCAAATGACAGGAACCACCCAGTGTTTTCCAGAAAAGGAATACAGAAACAGGATGTGGTATGTGGAATGCAGACTTGTGGGGCATTTTACAGCCTTAGCAAGATGTTATATCTCATGCTATAATATAAATGATTTTTTAAGACATCATGATAGGCTCAAAAAGGAAAAATGTCATGTAGTTCCACATAGGTGAGATATCTAAAGCAGTCAACTACACAGAGGTATAAAGCAGAGTGGAGATGAGCAGGGCAGATGGCCAGAGAGATGGACTGTGTAACAGGCACAGAGCTGGGGCAGGTGAGTGATGCCTGCAGACAGTGGGGATATACCTAATGCTACTGAACTATGCATCCAAAAGTAGCTAAATGGCACACATTTATATAACATACATTTTATCACAATCAAAAAATAAATATTAGAGTCATAGGCTGATTAGCATTGTACTCCCAAATGCTAAGCCATGCTTCAAGTTCCAGATGTGGGGGCTTGGAGGACAGAGTCAGGAATACGGCTGTTCTCATTTTTGTTTCCATTTGTTAGACCGCGAAAGAGAATATGACATATCAAAGTGCTATAGTAAATATTGGTTAATAATCAGCTATTAATTACTCAGTGTTACTTGACGGCTTGCTTGACAAACACACCCATTTGTTAGATAATTGTTGCTGCTTTATGCGTCGTCCCCATCCTTCTAGTGTTGCAGAACTATAGAGGAAATGATGGCATCCTTATCTATACCTATAGCTCTTCAGAAAAAAGAGTTTTATATTTGCTTATTCATTTGATCTGTGTGAATGTGTGTGTGCACACATACGTGCAACCCACTGAGCCATGTCACTGCAGTAGTCAAAGGCATCTGGGTCCAGCCCTGGGAGAGGCTGCTTAAATTGGTTTGAGATGAGAGCTCAGGCTCATCCTATAGATTTATAAACACTGCTCACCACTAGCACTGAGAACCCCTGTGTTATAAGGAGGTCTACTTCCCCGCCCCCACAGCTGACTTCCAAAATAATCAGTTGAAAGATCTAAGATCAGAGCTAATTGGATACTTAGAACTGTTTATCCTTTCTACCTAATTGCCGTGCTGCGCCGTCAAGTGCAAGCATATCATCAAGTGTGTCAGGCTAAGGCCCTTGTACATTTCGGTTGTTTTCAACATTTCATTATTAATCTCTGTTCTTTAATGCCCATGGGGAAAGAACCATCTGCAGAAACCCGAGAAAGAGACAGAGAAGTGTTTGTTGTAAGCAGGAAGAAACAGCAACGTGATTAAATTAGAGGCATGCTTGATTACATGGACAGCAGGTATGAGAATGGGCAGGAGAAAGTCATGCCTGTTTTCTGATTTCCACGGAATGATGGCTTTCCTATGCAGGCTAGCTCGTCAGTTTATAAATACATGCATTTATTAGGTATTGTTCTGTTGTTTTGTCTATCAACATTTAGGGTGTGGGGATAGGAAACGAAGAGAAACATACTCTGTTCTGTTTTATTAGGTGACTGGCATCATTTGCACCCACTCTTGCCCCTCTGTCCATAATATTTAAACAAACAGAAGGAATTTTAATGTTTTCCAGATTTTTTGATTTCATTAAATTCCTAATATGTGCCCGATATAGCCTGAGAGGTTAAGTAGTAGCTGGGGGAGGAAAGCATAGATTTGGTCTCGATGTTCTGGCTCTCTTTAGGGAAATTATTTTTTCCATGAGTGGTAAATACTTGTAAGAGATAGCTCTAAGGAAAGAAGGAATATATATATATATATATATATATATATATATATATATATATATATATACACACACAATATATATATAGTTTATTGTGAAACGAGTTCTCACTGTGTGGAATTCACCTGTCTGGAACTCATCATATAGAACAGGCTGGCCTTGAACTCAGCAATCTTCTGCTTTTGCTTCCAGAGTGCTGGAATAAAAGGTGTGTACCACCACACTCAGTCTTAAGAGAAAATCTCAAAATGGATATTGAGGAAGATGTAGATATGGGGATATAATGTGGGATGGCACACTTGGGGACAGCAGATAGTTCAATGAAGTTCAGTGGATCTGGATACCATGAAATGTAGAGCGGTTAAGCCAGTAGGAGAGTTCTATCAATTTTGGAAGTGATTTCCCTGGATGAATATAGGCAGAGCTTATGTGAAAAGTAAAGGGTTTTCCAGTTCTCGGTTTTGAAGTTGGTGGCAAGCAGTTGAATCATCATGGTAATAGCTAACTCTTGAGCAGTATATTTTATGTCCCGGTTACTGTTCTAAGTACATTATGCTCCTAACTTGTTTAATTCCCATAGAAATCCTACGACCTGTGGACTGCGTTTATTGTTGTTTTATAGCTTAGAAAAAATCTAAGGGGTTAGTTGACGTGCTCAAAGTTCCACAGCTAATAAATGGGAGACCTTGGAATCAGACTCTGATATCCCAGTTCAAGGTCATGTGTTCACAGCAAGAGTGTCCTATGTATGTCTCTTACTCAATTATATAATTAAGCTGTGAAATAAAACCCCGTGCTGCATATGATGTGGTCACAGAATTGATGCTTGTAAGAAAACCTTGGTAGTAAGAGATGGCCAAACCTCACGTAAAGGAGTGCATAGATGACATGGTGATGAGGAAGTATGACCAAAGATGAGACCAGGTGTCACTACCATCCAGGACTCAGAATCTGGGCTGAGAACTGGGCAGTGAGAAATATCGGTGAACTTTGACAAAGGGAATTTCCTGAGCCAGCTTAGAAGATGGGAATTTATTGCTCAGAAGAATGTTGGTTATGCAAGTTGGTGCTGTAAAAGGATTAGGAAAGGTTGTGGTGTTGCCTCAGCTGGGTTGAATTTGAGATCCCACCCATTAGAGGAACTTGCAATGGAGTAGAGTTGTCTCAGAAATGTGTTTTTTTTCTAGAACCTTGGTTTTTCATTACTCTCCAGAAGAGCATGCTATAATTTCTTGTGTTGCCAACTGCTGATGTTACCGTGTTGTTGCAAGGGGGGGGGCTTTGTTTGTCCTAGCCGCTTAGCTAGCTTACCTCCAAAATAACCAAACTGTATTCATTAAAACACTGCTTGGCCAATTAGCTCTAGTTTCTTATTAGCTAATTTCTTATATCTTAATTTAACACATTTCTACTAATCTGTGTATCACCATGTGACTGTGGCTTACTGACAAGATTCTAACCAGTGTCTGTCTCAGACAGAAGATCTATGGCATCTCTCACTCTGCCCTTCTTCCCAGCATTCAGTTCTATCTTCTCCGCCTACCTAAGTTCTGCCCTATCAGGCCCAAAGCAGCTTCTTTATTCATTAACCAATGAAAGCAACACATGAACAGAAGAACCTCCTATACCATTTCCCCCTTTCTGTTTAAACAAAAAGGAAGGCTTTAACTTTAACATAGTAAAATTGCATATAACAAAACAGGTATCAAATAAGAATTACAGTTATAATACTTATATTTACTTTATCTTTTATCATAACTAAGGAAAACTATAACTAAAACTATCTATTCTTCAACTCCATCAAAGACTTCAGAAGGATATAATATTATCTAAGTAGACAGGAAGTGAATTATGAACAATTTCTAAAACTCTAGAATTGACAAAGACATCTCGCTGCCTGGGCATTTACCCAAAGTCCTTCTGTACAGTTGGGGCATCCATCTTCAGCCTACAGGCCCATAGTATCCAGCAGACTTTTTCATGAAGCTGGGAGTTTCAAAGACAGATCAGACACTTTCTTCTGTGTCCTGCAGAATGTCTCACAGACTCTTTTATGAAACAGGAACCCCGAAGGATCATCTCACCTTTAGACAAGTTTAGCAGTCATCTCTATACAGGTTTTTCATGTCCAGTTTATGCAACAGTCCGGGCAAGAGCAGTTTCTTGCCCAAATGGCTAAGGAGCCTCTTCAATGCCCATCTTCCTCTCAAAGTAGCTTGGTGTTGTCAGGAGCAGATGTGTCTCACTGTCATGAATAGTCCTAAATTTTTAAAACATTTAAGTGCCATATTCTGAAAGTCTCTGAAAGATTTGAAGAATACTTAACTAACTGAAATATATCTCTATACATCTAGAAAATCTAACTAACATGGATACAAATTTGACTATTATAGATGATTATCTATTAACCTATATTTCTTAATTATACATTACATTTTAAATGATTACACAATCACAACACCTCAGTCAAGAGCATAAATATACATATAACAAGACTGACCTTAAATTTATATCAATAAAGCAGGATCCATACCAATGTAAAATATTCATCTCTATATCATATCCCCCTTTAAATGTAAAAGAACATTTATAAACAATATTTGGGAATATGGGTGCAGTTTTTTTTCTCTCCAAACTGCTTCCTGCTGTATGGGGGTGGTTTTAATCAGGTCTTTCATGGTGTATCCTATGTGCTAGGTTCATGCCAGTCAACAGTTGAGCAAAGTAATTTTTCAAGGGTGTTTACGGCAGCCTTTCAGGAGACTTTGGCCCATGAAATCATATTGGTGTAGAAGCAATCCAGAGGTTCTTATCTTGTGAAAAGAAAAGAAGAACCTCTTTTCCAAAGTACCATATCCTTAGACCCAAATTCTGAAGTCAAAATACCTTTATAATATACAAGATGGTTTAGCTTAGCAGCCCATCTTGTAAAAAGATTAGGAAAGGTTGTGATGTTGCCTCAGCTGGGGATGAATTTAAGATCCCGCCCACTAGAGGAACTTGCAATGGAGTACAGTTGTCTCAAAAATGATTTCTTTTTCTAGAACCTTGGTTTTCCATGACTCTCCAGAAGAGCATGCTATAATTCCTTGTGTTGCCAACTGCTGATGTTGCTGTGTGTTGTAGATTTGCTGTCATGTTATTGGTGATGAGGTGCAGAGTATTCCCATGGAGCAAGTGTGGGTGCCATGCCCCAACCACAGTGGAGAAACCCACAATTCAGAAGACTGAGTAACCAGCCCAGGGTTGTGGAGCTGGGAATGAGAGAGCTGATATTTGAAGCTAGCACTTTGCAGTTCCTGAGCCACAAACATTTTAACATACCTTGGGAGCAGTGGTGGTTCTGGGGAGATAGTTCAATGGCTTAAGTGCTTTCCAGGCAAGCACAGGGACCTGATTTCACATCTCTGGTACCCACATAACAAGCCATCTGTGCTAATGTGACCTGTAGTCCCAAAACTGAGAGGCAGAGACAGGAGGACCTCAAGGATTTTCCCTGTCAGCCAGTTTAGGCAACTGGGAGGCTCTAGGTTTAGTGAGAGACTTTGCCTCAAAAAGAAGTAATGTGGAGAACGGTGAAGGAAGCCTTTCAAAGTTGGTCCCTGGCTGCACGTGTGTGCATTATCACAGTGTATTCAGACTGGTTTCTCACCCAAGCACACAAATAATAAAGTGACTACATCCATGTAACCATTGATCATTGCGTGAGAATAGAACATTGCCTCAGAAGCTCCTAGTGCATCTCCCAGTTTTTATCCATTATCCACTTCAAAGTTACTCACTGTACTACTGTTCCTATAAGTTGATTTTTATGTGTTTTAATAACTTACTTTATTGGAGCTATAGATCACAACTCTACAGGCTCTCCCCTTTTCTTTATATAGCAAAACTCATTTGTGTTACATGTAGTGATGACTTAAGGATTATCATTGCTGTGTGGTGGTGTTTATTGTATGATCCCAAATAACTGACCTTCTCTACACTGGAAATTTGGGTGTTTCCGGTTTTATCTTAAGGTAGATCGTTTCCCATCTAGTAGCTGTACAAGTTTCTATTTCCACCAGCGATGGAAGATTTTCCCTTGCTCCACATCCTTGCTATCACGGGCTGTCACTTGTGTTATTGCTCTTAGTCATTATTATAGGTGTAAGATGAAATCTCAGAGTCATTTCAATTTGCTTTTGCCTGATGACTAAGAATGTTGACTATTTCTTTAAGTGTATCTCAGCCATTTGAGTTTCCTATTTTGAGGAGTCTCTTTTTCTATATGTATCCCATATTTTAATTGGGTTGTTTGTTTCTTTGATAAACCAGTTTTTGAGTTCTTTATGTATTTTGGATATTAGTCCTCTACTGGATGGGTAGCTGCTAAAAGTATTTGCCATTCTATAGTCTGCCACGTTGGCCTATTGATGGTGTGCTATGCTATGCCGAAGCCTCTCAGTTTCATAAGGGTCCATTTATTAATTGCTGATCTTCCTGAGATTTAAATTCTTGTTTATTTTTAATAATTTGATTTATGAATATTCAATTTCGAATAAATGTATAAATGGTTTGTATTATATACATTCTCTGTATACTTTCCATATTAAGAGTATTGTAATTTCAAGAGGGACATAATGGTACATTTACATGTAATCCTAGCTCTTCACAGACAAAGTCAGGAGTGTCTAGAGTTCAAAGCCAATCTGGGCTACATAATCTGATTATGTTTTAAAATAAAAATAATAAACCAAACGATATAAAATGATGGATTTTTAGGGGTAGAAAACTGTCTATCAAGTTATTAGTAATTTCTTTTTAACATATTTTTATCTTTCTGAGAATCTCACCCGTGATAGTGTAATTACATTGTTTTGACCCATTCTGCTCCACTCCTCCCACATCCTTCAATTCCTCTCATGTGTGTGTGTGTATGTGTAGTGTGTGTGTGTGTGTGTGTGTGTGTGTGTGTGAGAGAGAGAGAGAGAGAGAGAGAGAGAGAGAGAGAGAGAGTCCACTTCATGTTATTCATCCACATGGTTTTAGGGCTGACCCCTTGGTATTGGGTAGTCATTTTCTCTTTCTCAGCAGCTGTTTATTGCCTGTAACTTCTCATCTAGGGCTGGTTTGTGTCAAACGGTGTCATCATTGTGCAGGCTTTGTTTAGGCAGCCATATCATTATCATTTCATGGGTACAACTTCCCTTTCATGTCTAAAAGGCTCTACCTAGCAGCATATTCTGCTCTTCTGGCTTCTGCCATCTTTCCAATCATTTTTTCACCACCTTTCTAAGCTTTAGGTGTAGAGGTTGCATTACAGATGTACTAAATTTAGAGCTTCTTTGACGAGAGGATAAAATCTACACTTATCTGTGGCAGAAGAGTAAGTATTAAGCATGCAGTGAGAAATAATTTTGCTTTAGGTAAATGGTAGTAGTGAGTTCCCATCTAGTGTGTATGGCCTCTCTGCCATGTTTAGTTGGCTAGGTTTACAGTACCAGTCATAAATTTCCTCCCATTGATATGGTCTTAAGTTCAAGGAGACAGTTGTTTGCTACCCCTGTATATAAGTGCCATTATTAAACCCTTGAGAATGACTATGTTGACATGCTGATCAGCATTGTGATTCATAGGCCTTTAGCTTCATACACCAGAATGTTAAACATGTTTAAGATAGATTGAAATGTTAGATCACACATTGGCACTTTTTGGTGATGGTGTGTAGACTTCCTGGAGGAAGTTAGGCACTGGGATTGGACTTTGAGAGTTTACAGCCTTACCCAGCTCTAGTGTTCTCTGTGCTTCAAGGCTACATTTACAGATGCGATCTCTCAGTCTCTTGCTTGCACTGGCTGCTGCCACATTTGTTCTAACCCCATAAGCTGAACTCACTCTTCCGTGATTTGCTTTGGTCATGTTGCTTAATCACAACAATGGAAGAGAAGTTGGTACACAGAGCTAGGACTGGGAACATGCTGGTGACATCAGTGGGCGAGGTTCTTGGTGTGGCTAGAAGTGGGAATGTGAGGACAGAGCAGGATCGTAGGGATCTAGAACTTTGTGTTTGTTACTCATTTCTTAAACATCATTTGTCTCTGGTGTGTTTGTATGTGTGTGTGTGTGCCTGCTTGTGATGAAAATGATAATTTACATGGTAATTATTCAACAGCTACATGCTTATTTGTTTACAGAATTATGTACACAATAATTTTTTATTACTTTTAGATTTATTTTGACAGTTCTTAAATATCATTAAACAATGATTTTCTCCCTTCATGCTTATCTTTAGTGAATGCTTTTCATTTTTATTAGTCTTTTCAAAGAGATGGTTTTTAAGACATTTGCTTTCTGATGAATATATATCTTATACTTCATTGATTTACGCTTTTATTATTTTAAAAGCTTTTTTGCATTTTTCACACCAACCACAGTTTCTGCTCCCTCCCCTGCTCCTGCACCCCACCTTCCCCACACCCAAACCCCCATCTACTCCTCAAAAAGGGTAAGGCTTCCCATGGGGAGTCAACAATGTCTGGCATATCATGTTAAAGCAGGACCAAGCCCCATCCCCCTGTATTGAGGCTGAGCAAGGTATCCCCTCTCCCCCACATAGGGAATAGGCTTCGAAAAGCCAGTTCATGCTCTAGGGATAAATTCTGGTCCCATTGCCAGTGGTACCACAATCTGCCCAAGGCACAGAACATTAATAGTTACCTTAGTGCCTATGCTAACAGTGTTCTGTTCAGAAAGTCTTTTCCTGTGACAATGATTAAAGACTATCCCCACTTTCTCTTCTATCATGTTCAATGTATCTGGCCTTATGTTGAGTTTTTGATACATTTGGAGTAGAGTTTTGTGCAAGGTGATAGCTATGGATCTATTAGCATTCTTCCACATGCAACCATCCAGTTTGACCAGCACTACTTTTTGAAGATGCTGTCTTTTCCTGTGTGTGTGTGAGTGTGTGTGTGTGTGTGTGTATGAAAAGAGATATGTCTTTTCCTGTGTGTGTGTGTGTGTGTGTGTGTATGAAAACAGATATGTCTTTTCCTGTGTGTGTGTGTGTGTGTGTGTGTATGTGTGTGTCTGAAAACAGATATGTCTGTAGGTGTCTGGGTCTTCAGTTAGATCCCATTGATCAATGTGTCTGTTTTTGTGCTAATATCATGCTGTTTTTATTGCTATAGTTCTGTAGTACAGTTTGAGGTCAGGGGTGAGGACATCTTCAGCAGCTTCTTTATTATTCAGGATTATTTTAGCTATTGTGGAGTTTTTGTGTCTCCACATGAAGCTGAAAATTGTCCTTTTAAGATCTGTGTTGTGTGTGTTGGAATTTTAATGGGGATTGCACTGAATTTGTCGATTGCTTTTAGTAGGATGGCCATTTTTACCATATGGATTCTACTAATCCATGAGCATGGGAGATCTTTCCATCTTCTGATATCTTCTCCAGTTTCTTTCTTTGCTCTCTATGGTAAGTGTTTTGATTGTTATGTGCAAGGGATTTCTTTTCTGATCTGGTCTCTTTGGTGTTCTATGTACTTCTTGTGCCTTGATAGGCATCTCCTTCTTTAGGTTAAGGAGTTTTCTTCTGTGATTTTTGTTGAAATATTTTCTTTTTTTTTTCTCTTTCCTCTATTCCTATTATAGGTAGATTGGTCTTTCCATAGTGTTCCAGATTTCCTGGGTATTTTGTACCAGAGGGTTTTTTTTTCTTTTAGATTTAATATCTTCTTTGACTGAGGTACCCATTTTTTCCAAAGCTCTGTGGTTTTTCCATGGTTTAATGTGTGACCAGTTTTCATGAAGTTTGGTGTACACTCAGAAGAGTGTGTTTTTTGAGCTTACTAAACGAAGACTGTTAAAATATCAGTTGAATTTAGAATTTGTCGACTTCTGCTTTGAATTTTGTGCTCATTCTATAGACTTTGATAGCGTATTCCTAGGTGCATGCCCATTTAGCATATTGACTGATCCCTGGTGCTATCATCAGGAAACAGCCCCAGTTCCCTTCAGCTGGTCAATCGCATCACCATCTTCCCATTTCCTATTCTATTCCTTTGAAGCATCTGTTTCATGTGTGGCATGCCTGGTAGTTTTGTTTCGCTATCAGTTTGACAATCCTGGCTAACCTGCTATCTCATCTGGTCATTGTCTTGCATTAGTTAAACATATATTTTATTGCATTATTTTAGTATTTTATTTAAACATTCTCTGATTAATCTTATAGGAAATGCTCTAAATTATAGCATGCCTCGTTGACTTATGAGTGTTTTATGTTAGACTTTTATCAATTTCTGGACCTTCTATTATATTGACATCATTTATTTTCCATCTCCATGTCTTGGCTGTTTCATGTATTTATTATGTGTTTTATGCTCCACAAGGTATCACTGTTTTATAAAGGCCATCTTCCTTTAGTCACCCACACACTCACTTCCTCTGTGTCTTCCCTGTAACACCTGCTGGTTCTCATCTGGGATCACATCCTTTCAGTCTGGAGTTATCCACTATTAGGAATCTGTTACCAATGGAAAAATATTTCTAAAATGTGTTCATTTTTGCTTTCATTTTTGAAGTCAGTTTTCAGAGCAGAGATATTGAAATGGGCTCTGTGGAGCACTTTGGAGATTTCCTATTGTGCTCTGGCGTCCATTATTTCTGCCGAAGAGTGAATTAGTCCTCTTGTTGGTCATTTGAAGGTTATGTGTTTCTTATTTTGCTGCTTTATTAACTCTTCTGTTTTTATTTTGTTTTTATCAGTTTAAATATGGTGGGCTTAGATATAATTTTAAAAAGATTTTTATACATAATTAGTAGTATTGTGTGTGTATGTGTGTGTGATGTATGTATGATTTGTGTATGATGTGTGTGTGGTGTGTATGTGATATGTGTGTGGTGTGTGTGTGATTTGTGTATTGTGATGTGTGTATGTGTGTGTCATGTTTGTATGTGTGAGTATGTGTATGATGTGTGTATGTGTTTGTGATATGTGTGTGATTTGCGTATGTGTGTGTGATATGTGCATGTGTGTGTAATGTGTATATTAATAGGATGTATGTGAATGTGGGTACAGCATTCAGTGAGATCAAACAGAGTGGTAGGAAGGCTATGTCCTCCACCTCCTGTCTTCCATGAGGTAGAAAGCTTTGCTGTACCGAGAGACCCTTCCTATGGAGTCACTGTTCTGTTAGCATGCCTCTAAAAGTCTCAACAGCTGGATCTGTCTTCTGTCATCTGTCTGTCTATCTGTATATCTGTCTATTAGTTACCTATCATCTTCTGTTGTTGCTTTGTGCAACCAGAGAAAGTTGTGCTGATAATTAGCTGGTGTACATTGAAGTGAAAAGTTCATATTCATGAGTGTGTGTGATGTTTGTATATGTTTGTATTTATGTGTGCATATACAAGTAGAAATCAGAAGCTGGTGTTAGGTGTCTTCCTTAGTCACTCTCTACTTATATTTTTTATTCAGATACAGGGTTTCTTTTGAACCTGGAGCTCATCAATCCTTCTAGGCTGGCTGACCAATTAGCTACCAATTAGATTTGCCTGTCTCCCCCACCCCCTCACTGTGGTTAAGGACAAATGCCACCCCATCTGGCTTTTACCTGATTAGTGGGATCTGAACTCAGGTCTGTTTGATTTGTACCATAAACTCTTGGCCAACGGAGCCACCTCTCCATTCTGTTTATATTCTTGATGCCTGTTGCATGTGTCCTGTGTAAGTGTTTGAAAAAGTTGTCCAGTGTAGTTGGCACAAATCCAAGCATCCTGTGAGTAGAAAGGAAGCTTCATGTGAAATCTGCATCCATTCAGGACACTGGAGGCTTTTTTCTTTGGTTGATGAATATGGTATGAGTAGCTTGAGGTGGGGAGAAACTAAGTCACACAGGAGGAGAAAATATGTTCCTCTTTTTAAGATAAAGCTGACAGAACTAGGAGACAATAACAATCCTACTCCATTAAAGGATTTGTTCAAGAAATGACCTATGTTGTAAAAAACAATGAATAGTATACTTTAGAATATAGATTTCCTCTACAAACAAATGGAATTTCATAGCAGTTCTATAGAATGTAAACAGAAGTCAATATACAGATAAATGATTTAAAATGATATTTGAAAGACTGCTTCAAAGATAATTGTTTACTGCTAGACTTTTGTGAACTTTCAATTTTTCTTAAACTCGGGGCACTTTAATGTGCCCCTAAAAATGTATGCTGGGAGACCAGGGTTTGTGGGCACTGAGGAAACAATACTGGAATGCTACATGGGCATTGAAAGTTCACTGGTGCTTGAGCCTTTGGACACTGTTCCTATCTAGCACTCGAGCCGAAAAGGCTGCCTAGCTAAAGTATGCGCTCAGTATATACCAGCTAGGGGATTTTTATGCTTGTGGATAAAGGAGAGTTCAGACCAGACTGAAACATTCAGTCATTTTTTTTTCTACCAAGATTATTTTTGTAATATAGTGCAGGATGCGCTGCCAGGAAAAGTCCCAAGAAGCTGAAATCTCAGAAGAGAAAGCTGTTAACTTTGTCCAGTGCTGTAACTTGTTCTTAGACAAAGTGATATCATTGCCACCTGAAAATTAAAAGAACAACAGTGGTTCTTTTGTAACAGAATCCAAATAGCTAGATGCCCATCAGTAGATGAATGAATAATAAGAATTATATTAAATATATAACAATTATATATATTAGAATATTCTTCAGCTTTCAAGAAAGATGAAGTCACAACTTTGCAGAAAATGCAAGGGCTTTTTGTTTAATATTAGGCATGGTTGCTCAATCCTCCAAAGAAAACTAACTTGCACATTCTCCCTCATTCATGGACCAGCCTATAATGTATGCATGTATATATGTAAATGCACTATGTGTGACCACAGTGAAGCATTTAGGTGACAAGGAAGAAGGGAATGCAGATAAAGGACACATGAGCTATGGAAGAGGCTATAAAGCTAATTGTTTCTCTAGTTTTATTTCTCACTTGGTTTTTCATAGTGGATGAATGCATAAAAATGTAATTGCTACCGAAGGCATAAAATCCTACATGAACTCCCAGGGCTTCAGAATGGCCCTTCTCACTGACCATATGTGAAGATCCAGGGCTTCAGCATAGCCGTTGTTACTGTCCATAAGTTCACTGAGATGGACAGAGTTTGGATCTGGGCAGGAGTCTGCTTGAGTACATACTTTATTCTAGCTGTCTGATACTTGTATTAAACAAGCAATTTTTACATTTAAAATAGAACTGACAAGGTTCTATGATGGTTTAGATGGAAGAGGAGGGAGTTCTTAAGGTGGTTCCTGGGTTTGGATGTCTCTGTGGATGGGGAAGACACTCTAAGAAGGGAGGGTTCCTACCTAGGAGATCATCTCTTTTCTTCCCGGGGATGAGGTCGTGAGTGAAGTTACTATTTTAGGAAGACTTAGCTTGTGTTTGAAAATCATTTGTATAGAAAAAGGTTGCTAGTTTCAAAATTAAAAACAATAATCTGCCGTTAAAGGGCATTTGAATGAATGATGCAGAAAAACTGGTTTAAAATCCCATTGACAGTAAATGGGCTATGTAAAAGCTCTGACAGCTCATGGAGCAGCTTTTCCTCCAGGTCAATACTTGTATCATCTACAACAAACTATGCTAATTAAATCATTAGAAACACATGGCAGTTGAGGAACTGTTTTGAGCTGCTGCTTTTCCGACAGAAGGCAGAGGATTCTAGGATTGACAATAAGTAAGACTTGAATCTGAGCAGTGCAGGGTGTGTCTCTGGAAACGAAGTTTCTCTCCAGGCTAGATATGCCTAGAAAAAAGAAAAAAAATAAAACAGGCAAGCTCAGACTTGCACCCCACCCCATGTCAATCAAACCTAAGGAGGGGCTGCCTTTAACCTTGGAAGAGGAAGTGGGATAGAAGGAAGTGTCAGAGATGGCAGATTCACAGGCTCCGATTTAAGTCTATGGAGGAGTAAATTTCTTCCTACCTCTCATTCTGCTTCTTCATAAAACATGGGAATAGTAGCCATTTTACAAAATATAGGATTAAATAAGATATAGAAGAACACTACCCCTGCACTGTATGTGCACGTGTGCAACAAAGAAGGGATGCATACGTGCACCCATGAAGGGTACTGCTTTGTAATCTCACAAATGCAACTTCTTCCTCTTTCCTAGATCTGCTCCCGTGTGACAGCTGCATGGCATGGGAATTTTCCATTGAGAGATAGGATTATAAATGATAATTAAATTGATATCATAATTACTACCAGTAAAATATTCCAGATATTTTAAGGGTTTAATTCATAATATATGGTTATTCTATAGGTGCAGTTTTTGATCAGATCAAGAAACAAATATGTCTCTGCAAAAAAATTTATAAGCTTGTAGATCATAATATCAAAACCCAGAATGACATGAATCATTCATGCTTTTCATTACTTCTGTTATTGCTCCCACAGTGAGAAAAAGCTCATCACAGATGCCCTCAATAAGAACCAGTTTCTGAAGAGACTGGACCCCCAGCAGATCAAAGACATGGTGGAATGCATGTACGGGAGGAGCTACCCACAGGGCAGCTACATCATCAAGCAAGGAGAGCCAGGCAACCACATCTTTGTGCTGGCAGGTGAATTTCACACATTTTTTTTTTTGAGTTCTCATATGAAACGTTTTTGCTGATTTTGGCCTTTTTAAATTTTAATTAAAATTTTATTTTATATTCTGACTGCAGTTTCCCCTCCCTTCTCTCTTTTTAAACCATTCCTCTTCTGTTTCTGTTCAGAAAAGGGCAGGCCTCCCATGAGTATCAGCAAAGTTTGGTGGCATATCAAGTGGTAAGACTAAGCACTTCCCTTTGTATTCAGGCTGGGCAAGGCAATCTAGATAGGATGATGAAGAGTCAGCCAAAGCACTGGGGACAGGAATTGCCAGGAGTCCCACAATAGACCAAGCTACACAACTGTCACATATATGTAGATGGCTTAGGTCAGTCCCATGCAGGATTCCTGGTTGTTGCTTCAGACTCGGTGAGTTCCTATGAGCCAGGTTAGGTGACACTGTGGGTTTTTTGTAATGTCCTTAACTCCTCTGGCTCCTACAATCCTTCCTTCCACTCTTTAGGAGGATTCCCTGAGGTCTGCCTAACGTTTGGCTGTGAGTCTCCGCATCAGTGTCTATCAGTTACTGGATGAAGGCTCTCTAATGACAATTGGGGTAGTCACCAATCTGATGACAGATAGCCAGTTACATATCCATTATTGATAGGAGTCTTAGCGAGGTCATCCTTACAGATTCATGGGGGTTTCCCTTGCACGAGTTTTCTACCTGACCTTGAAATCCCCCCTCCCTTTCCAGTCATCTCTTTCAGTACTCTCCTCTTCCACCCATCCCCCAACTCAATCCCCCAAACCAGGAGATCTCTTCTATTTCCTATTCCTGGAGAGAGTCATAAGTCCTCCCTTGGGTCCTCCTTGTTCCCTAGCCTCTCTGAGTCTGTGGATTGTAGCAAGATTATCCTTTGTTTTATAGCTAACAGCCACTTATAAGTGACTATATACTATGTCTTTCTGGGTGTTGGTTACCTCACTCAGGATGATTTTTTCCTAATTCCATCCTTTTGTTTCAAATTTCTTGATGTCATTGTTTTCAACAGTAGAATAGTTCTTCATTGTGTAAATCACCACATTTTCTTTATCCATTCTTTTATTGAGGGGCATCTAGGTTATTTCCAGGTTCTGGCTATTACAAATAAAGCTGCTATAAACATAGTTGAGCAAGTGTCCTTGTGGTATGATTGAGCATCCTTTGGGTATATGTCCAAGATTGGTATATCTGGGTCTTGAGTTAGATTAAGTCCCAATATTCTGAGAAACCACCATATTGATTTCTAAACTAGTTGTACAAGTTTGCACTCCCACCAGCAATGGAGGAGTGTCCCCCTTATACCACATCCTCTCCAGCATAAGCTGTCACTTGTGTTTTTGATCTTAGCCATTCTTATAGGTATAAGATGGAATCTCATAATCGTTTTGATTTGCATTTCCCGTATAGCTAAGGGTGATGAACATTTTTTTGTGTGTGTTTCTATGCCATTTGAGATTCTTCTGCTGAGAATTCTGTTTTAGGTCTGTATCCTAATTTTTAATTGAACTATTTGATATTTTGATGTCTAATTTCTTAAGTTCTTTATATATTTTGGAGATCAGCCTTCTCTCAGATGTGGGGTTGTTGAGGATCTTTTCCCACTCTGTAGGCTACTGTTTTGTCTATTGACAGTGTCCTTTGCATTACAGAAGTTCAAATTTTAGAGGGATAGGTGATCACAGAAAATACTTTCTTCTTACAACCTTTTTTCTTGCCTGTTTCACACCTGTTTCGGCAACAACAGCCTTCTGACAGGAGAAGATAGGTCATTAAGTCAACAAATATTTATGGAACCTGCTAAGAGAGGACAAGCACCTCACTCCAGTCCATCTTGTTCCTTGTCAGTAATTCTGATCAGTCTTGGCTAGAGATATTACTGCAGCCTTTGAGACACACAGCCCACATGGAAATGAAAATTAGTTGGTTTCTTATTTGAATTAATTATGGTAACATTTAAGGACTGAATTGTCTGGCTTAATTATCTGCCTGAGCAAATTAATTTGATAATTAAAATTCTCTTCTTTATAAAATACAGCATGAATATCAAATAGTACAGCATAGTTATCTTAAACTCTTGATATTCCATATAATCCTTCTGTATTATTCAAATCCCATGAGCTATAACCAATTAAGCAAAGAACCTTGACATGAACTAAGATTCAGCATATCAACAAGATAGCTCCACTAAGTGGTTGTGATAGAGTTAGAATTAGCTGTAATAAGAAGTCATTGAACTGCATATCTAATCTGTGGAATTTAGAAACAAAAGAAAAAAGACCTTTTTCTTCCTGGAATATAGTTCTGTCCTAGCAAACATCTTTGTTTCTCTTGTCTGGCACTTATAATGAATGGTTCCTGGAACAATATCAGCTCTTATATCAGGTTTGTTGAATTAAGTGGATGACATAGTGATCCAAGCTATTTGGGAGTAGGAGAACGAAAGGTTGACATTGCTTCCCCAATTTTTCTTCCTTCAAAAATTTAGATATTTTTGCTTATGGCTTTTTTTTTTTTTTTTTTAGACAAAGCTTCGTTTAAAGATGAAAGAAAAGAGGGTTCCCAGGGCAAAGCAACAGTAGGAAGTGTGCTCAGTGCTCTGTTTTCTCTGCCCCAGCTTTGTGTAGGTCTAGATATGGACTCGAATGGGAGGTTTAGCAGCAGAGGACCTTGGGATAACTTTCCAGGGTTACACAGACAACAACTGATGCAAGTCAGTTGTAGCACTAGGTAACTTGACCTGGCAGCCAGGCCGTCATGGCTCTGATAAGTTTTCCTTTCCTCAATAAAACAGCTGTGCAAGGTTTTTAAGAAACACTGATTGTTGGGCTCCTGGTAAGAGAGAAATAGTTACATTTTTCATTGGGCAGAATGAATATTGTTAGTATTTACATAACATTTAACCTGTGCTATCTATTGTTTTAAGTTCCTTACATGTATTAACACTCAATTTTCATGATTACATGAAATGTATGCGATTCTCCCCACCTTCCATGATGAAAAGCTGCTCGGTGTGAGTAAGTGGCAGGTCTGGATCCAGGCTGGATCTTTCACCCACGCTGGTGTAATCAGCTTGCTAAATAGCGCAACTGAATGCTTTGTATGATTTCTGGTTATTTTTTTTCTCTATGGAACCCAGATAGGTTTTGATTATTTCTGTTTTTTTTAAATGCTACTTGACAGAGGGTAGACTAGAGGTGTTCCAAGGAGAGAAGTTGCTCTCGTCCATCCCAATGTGGACCACTTTTGGGGAACTGGCAATTTTGTACAACTGTACCCGTACTGCCTCTGTGAAAGGTAAGAAGAGAGAAGCTGTGGGGTCACCACTGTTATCTAAGGTTGTCCCTAAGCCAAGCTGGTGGCATTCTGCCCTATATACTCTTATTCATAAAAACATAATTGCACTAAAAAGATTCATATGTGATCTTTGATACGAATAATTCAGGTTAAGAAGAACTTTCTCCAGGGTGGGAATTAGCTCTTAGGCAGCAGTGTCTAAGCATCGTCAAAAGACAGGCATTCACATCTTTGTGCATTCAAGACTTTTAACTTCCAGGTACCTACTTATGAACTCTTTAGTATCTGCCTTGGCTTCAGGCTGGCCAGGATGACTCAGGAACGCATCCTATGGATGTGGTGTGTAACTGGAAATTGCAAACTATTTGAATATCATCCTACCCAAATCAATCCTGGTACCCTCTTCTAAATCCTGGAAGATTTCAAAACTGAAGTGATGTAAAATTACCCACTCGTTCATTATTTCCTCTCATTTGCTTGTTTAAATAGTACATTCCCAATGAATATATAGTCACTGGCTAACATTTTGGAGGATTTTCTTTTTCTGATGCTAAACACTGTTGTATTATCTTCTCAAATTTTCTAAAGCTATTACGAATGTTAAAACGTGGGCGCTCGACAGAGAGGTATTCCAGAACATTATGAGGAGAACAGCCCAAGCCAGGGATGAGGAGTACAGAAATTTCCTCAGAAGGTGAGAGTAACCATGTGACAGAAGC
The DNA here is from genome assembly GCF_950005125.1 of Chionomys nivalis. Taxonomy (NCBI): domain Eukaryota; kingdom Metazoa; phylum Chordata; class Mammalia; order Rodentia; family Cricetidae; genus Chionomys; species Chionomys nivalis. The sequence goes on from NC_080091.1 coordinate 95,105,955, forward strand.
AGATAGGTCAATATTTGCCAGTGTAATGATTTTCCTAAGTTTCCCCAATTCAAGCAGTTTCTATATAATTGAAGCAAGCAGCAAAAGATTTCCCTTGCAGCAAATGGCAGCAGATACCAAAAATTATATTTACTTATGCATGGAGTTATTTTCTTTCTATTCCTTTTATTTCTGTATCGAAGGAGCGAGCTATAGCATAAAAGATCTAAAAATTCACCTGAGCTTGCTCACCAGGCTTTGCAAAGCACTTATGGGCTGAGAGAGTCCAGCAAAAGACTAATTTTTTAAAAAATAATTTTAGTTATTATTATGATGTTTGTTTATTTATTTGTGTATGTGTGTGTGTGTATGTGTGCAGATGTATGCACTTAGATGCCCCTGTTACCTACCTCTGGAAACACTGATTTTTAAATAGACAGTACAGTAAGATTAATAATCAAAGAATTTGTCACCGTTAATTTCCATGTCCCCATAGGCTCAGTGTTTACTTAAATTACAATGATTTAGATGAAAATCTGATCCTTCAGTTTAAATAGAGCAACTAACCCAGGCTCTAAGAGACATTGAGAAGCAGAGAAAAACATTTTTCCAAATGTTAGTCACTTAGAAAACCAGCCACAGTGTTTCCGTGTTTCCCCCAGAGCTGACAGGATAGGATTATCGCCATTGTAGGATCTTGGTACCTTCGTTTTTGCACCTATGGCAAATGCCTAGAATAGTATAGTGCATATGAATGATTTCCAGTCGTCAAGAAATTCTGTTATTTATGGGTTTTCAGTTATTTAAATTCTTATTTTGGAAAAACTGAAGTGCACCACATTATAATAGTAAGTGAATGTAAAACTTTAGTGACTGTATGCAATGTTTGTTTTTCAAGACATAATTAATTAAAGGTTGGGTGTGGTGTTGCCTGCCTGTAATCCCAGGGCTTAGTGGGTTGAGGCAGGAAGATCATAAGTTCAGGGGTAACCTGGGCTACATAGTGAGACTTTATCTCAAAACTTTTCCTAATTAAAAATGATAATTAATTTAAGGTTTCTTTTTAACTTCGAAGTGTTTCCTTGTTGAAGAATTTACCTGAAGATAAACTAACCAAGATCATTGACTGCTTGGAAGTGGTAAGAAATTTTCAAGTAAATATCATTAGAAGATTTTAGAATCTATGGGCTAGAGAGATAGCTCAGAGGTTAAGAGTATTGCCTGCTCTTCCAAAGGTCCTGAGTTCAATTCCCAGCAACCACATGGTGGCTCACAACCATCTGTAATGGGGTCTGGTGCCCTCTTCTGGCCTTCAGGCATATACACAGACAGAATATTGTATACATAATAAATAAATAAATAAATATTTTTTAAAAAAATTTTAGAATCTAATCATGTTACTAGTACTATAAATAAATAAAGAGGAAAAGATGATAGAACACTAACCTACAGAGACCAGGAGCAGGTTTTGATTGTGAGAACTCTTTGGCCCACTTACCCTGAATTAAGGGACCAGCAAGGCTTAGATAGCTTTGAAACTTGCGAAAAGAAATTGGATTTGCATGGGTAAGATGAAATTTGATTTACATATTTTAATCTTTTTAGTACATTTTATCCAACTAATCTGCCTTACTCAAGAGACCTTTGATTTTCTCCAATTAACATCACAATCCCCGCAGAGTTTTCACAATATAAAGGAATCAGCGAGGCATAATTAGAAAACAGGGTACAGAAAGGGCATGCTGGGGCTGTGGGGGAGGTGTCTGCAGCCAGACCATGCAGCACGCTGCACTCATTCTGGGCCGTGGAAACACACTGGGAGAGATTGCAATCGAGCGCTTTACCTCTTTCAATATCTAGAGGCACACAGCAGATTGGAGCGTGTTCCAAAGCTTATTCCTGGCATCCCCAGATGGCTGGTTTTACGCCGTGTTGTCAAGCCTTATTGTGAATAATGCTTTTATAATGTACCTTGGGTTTTGATGATACTCAGTTTAGAAGAAACCTCTTCAGATTTCAGAGATTATAATTCATTGAAACTAAAATGACTTTTCTGAGGTGAAGAGGAGGTAGGGATTGGTGGCAGTATTGTACCTGGAGGTGACACCCGTGCAGAGCTGCTCTCAGTTGTTATGATTGACAGGGGCCCACCTGCTCTGATCATTGACATGCCCCTGTCAATCATAGCAATGTAAACTCCTATGTGCTGAGAAGGAAGCAGTAACCATTTCACCCTAAACCTAAATGACGTCAGTAGTGTTTAAACATAAGTCATGAAGCATTCAATAGTTTATCAAGGACAGGCTATGGGGACATCATGTCCTGCTCCTGTCCTCTGGGGCTTTGGATGTGACATCAGCTTCAACAAGCCTCTGTTGTCTGTATCCCTTTGGGATTTTCCCAGTGTAACATAAACCAGTCACAGATGTTACAAATTAATAATTCATCCTAATTTCTTAGGGTGCTTTTCTTTTCAGGCCAGAGAAGCCCTATATATACATATTTTTTGTCGTTGTTAACCAAAGAAATCTGTTTTTAATATTACTAATAGAGGAGAGTCACCAGACGGGAACCCCATGCCGACAGCAAATATGTGAACTTGATGTCATTGAAACTAAATATATTGATTGTGGACATAGGTAACAGCTACAGAATATGTAGATGGATCTCTCGAATTATTAATTTGAGTATTACTTAGCAGCCAATTCAAGTTTGTAAGCTCCGTCTTTTAATAACACCCAGCAAAGCCTGATTGCATCTCAGCATCTGCAGACTGTGGTGCCGTTTATAAAGGCTTCTTTATTCTACCTGGCAAACAAGCGTGTCTCTGTAATGTGTGAAAATTCTCAGATGTGGAAGTGATTAGCAACGGAGTAATGGGATCTGTTTAGTTCTAAGAAAAACACATAATTTCCCAGCAAAACTTGATTCCTGACCCATCCATAGGGTCCTCAACAGAGTTGGCCCCACCCCAGTGTGGGCAGGTATGACCGAGCACTTACTGAGTTCTCAGAGCCCATGTCCTGAGACCCACAGTCTTCCAGAAAACAAAAAGGTATCTGAACTTCTGCTTGGTAGAGAAGCCTTTTGGAGTGGCATTTCATTTGTATTTTAATTAATAAAGCTTGCCTGCAGATCAGAAAAGTAAAACAGCCACACTGGCCAGCCTTATACCAGGCAGCAATGACACACATCTTTAATCCCAGGAGCCACACCAGCTTGCCATAGAAACCAGACAGAAGCCATTCACACCCTTAACCCCAGAAATAAAGGGGAATATAAAATAAAGGAGACAGCTCTTGGTCTTAGTTTCACCCTGAGAATCCTGGAGGCAGGATCGCCACTTCGGACTTAGGTTGAGGTTAGAGCCAGTGGCTGGCTGCTTTGCTTTTCTGGTCTTCAGGCAGGCTTTATTAAAGTTCAAATGAAATGCCACTATAGCCTTTCCCCCCTTTTCCTTTATGTACAGGGAGAAAAAGGCAGAGAGAAGGGTTGAGAGTCCTTGTTTCTCTGTCCTCCAGTTCATCACCCCCCACCACACACATACGCATACGCACACACACACATATGCACGCGCACACACACACGTACACATGCACACACACATACACACACATATGCATGCACACACACATATACACACACACATACACACACATATGCATGCACACACACATATACACACACACATACACACACATATGCATGCACACACACACACACACACACATGCAAGCACAAGTGCATGAACACCAAGCAGTGGATCCTGTGAGGTTCCAAAGACACCCAGCACAAATGGCTAACTCTGAGGCCTATGCCAAAGTGCTTGGGCCACCAGGCCTGCTCTGTACCCAGCTCCTCTCTGCTTTTCCCACCCAGCTCTCTACACTAAAACTTTGTAGCCCAGAGGTTGGGTCTTCCTGCCTCCAGCTTTCCTTTCCTATATAACCCTGCCATTTCAGCAACTGGCTCTCTTGGTTCCTATTCTCTTTCTTTTCTCTTGCTCTTTTGCCTCCACTCTTGGCTCCTTGGTCCCCTCTTTTGCCCCTCTCTCTTCTCCCCCGCCCCCACCCGCTCTTAGGCCTGTTCAGTCTGCTGCTCATGTTTAGTGTACTTCTTTCTGGCCCTGCTATGTACTCTTCCAGATGCCTCTGGCTGTACTCTCCCTCCTGTCTACAACAAAACTCTTTTCCTCAACCATACCTTGGACAGTCAGTTCTTCCTTTTTCATTCAGATCCTATGTATTTAAGACTCAGACTGCTGCATTCCAACACCAAGCATTTGACTCTGGGAGTCCAGTTTTTCCATCAGTTTTCTTGAACTCAGGTCTCCCAGAGCCTTCAGTTTGAAGGCTGCCATCTTCTGGAAGCCTCTGCTCATGTTCTGAGCTGAACATGGGTGGGGATAATGGCACCCAGTCATTGCTGTGCTTTAGGATGTAGCTAATGACAGTCGTAAGGCAAGGTGCAGGTTTGGAGTAGTGGCCACAGTGGATGATACTGAAAATTCTAATGTGGTTCTTGTTCCTGGGCAATCATGAAACAGGAAGACAGATGACACAAGAGTGTCTTGTGTCCATGCAGGCAACAGTGAAAAGCGTGGAATTTGTGTTCTGAGTTACAAACACAGAGATTAAGCAGGAAGTTGCCTGTTGGGGCAGAACTCTGAAACCTGACCCAGTGGCTCTCAGTTTTGCTACCCTGATGTCTACCTTTGCACCTTCCACAGAGCTCCAGCCGTGGCAAGGGTGTGAGAGGCACAGCAATGTGAATGTCTGTATCCTTCTTCTGATCTGGGTGCCAATAGAAAGGCAGATTCCCAGGAACCCACCATACTCACCAAATCAGAAGCTGATAGAGAATCTCAGTTCACTGTTTCAAGATTTCACAAATGGGATTCTTAAGCTCACTTCAGTTTGAGAAGCACCAGGGCAGGGGTGAAAAGGGATTGAAAGCATGTTTTGTGGAGTGGGCCATGGACTACCTCTTCATTCCAGAGATTACCACTTTAAATCATGTTTTTCAAAATCTAGTCTCTCTGTGCATGCTATATGTAGTTCAGGTGAGTGTGTGGGTATATACGCATGTGTGTATGCATGTGATGTGTGAAGGGATCAGAGGACAGTTGTGGGTGTCATTCCTCAGACACCACCCACCTTTTCTTTTTAACAGAGTCTCACATTGGTCAGATCTTACTGACTAATATGGCTGGCCAGTGATCCCTAGCAATCCTTTGTCCTTACCTCCCTCATGCTGGAATTTCAACCAAGTGCTCCCATATCCAGCTTTCAAAAATATGGATGATGGGGATCAAACTCAGGGACTCCTGCCTGTAAGACAGTCACCTTATGTTGTGATAAGAGCGGCGGGGCTGCGTCGCTGGCACCCAGCCGCCCGCATGGCTAGCTTTATGCCCCGAAATAATTACACGGAAACTGTATTCTTTTAAACACTACCTGGCCCATTAGTTCCAGCCTCTTATTGGCTAGCTCTTACATATTGATCTAACCAATTTCTAATATTCTGTGTAGCACCACGAGCTGGCTTACCAGGAAAGATCTTAACCTGCGTCTGTCTGGAGTGGGAGAATCATGGCGACTCACTGACTCGGCTACTTTCTCCCAGCATTCTGTTCTGTTTACTCTACCCACCTAAGGGTTGGCCTATCAAATGGGCCTAGGCAGTTTCTTTATTAATTAACCAATGAAAGCAACAGATTAAAAAGAAATCACTCCCACATCAACCTTATTGACTGAACCATCTCCCCAGCTCTGTGAGCAGACCTTTGAACAATGAACTGGGATTCATAGTCACAGAATGAATTACACATGTGTGCTTCTATGGATGAGTGTGCATATATATGGGTCACATTTGTCAGTCATCAATACATTGTACAATGAAAATTTGTAGCACAAGTTCTAGATTTTGAGGAAGTCTGGGATTATTTTTGCTTTTACTCTGTCACTCTGTAGTTGCTTCCCCGTTTTTAGGTTTTCTGTGTAAGAACTCAATTTATGGCCTTTTGCTTCATCAGCACAAAGGGTGTCTTCATAAGAGTGAGAAATTATATCTGTAGGGGTGGGTGTCCATTAACATTGTTTTTTTTTCTGCTCTTGTCTCATTCTGTTCTGAAATTGATTTCTTTATTTTTATTTTTTTTCACATAGTCTGTATCCGTCTACAGACTTCTAGACATGTTTCTTTAAAAATTCCTTTCGGGCCATGGAAACCCATTTAATAAAACAGTTTTGCAAACTCAAAGTAGAAGTGTAGACATGATTTTAAGTATCTACATGTGTGTGTACCTTTATGGGTATATCAAATATCCATGTAAAGTGAACCATCTCCCTACAGGATAGAGTCCATGACTTCTCAGTCTTCTAAGGGACCCAGCGATGTAACCACAGGACAGTCACTGTTTGCACTTCTCTTTTTGGTTGCGGTGTCTGCCCTGGCCTGACTGCCTGCATTCCTCAGTTGGCAAATACTGGGCAGTCTAGCATCATAGCCAGCAATCACCACTATATATTTTTGGTCTGACCTATTTCCACAGCCTTTCCTCATCTATGAGTTACTGTCCATGCACCGGGAGGTATTATTTGCCTTCCTTCCGAGGTTTGGGGTGACAAAGAATCATCCCTGAGTTGGTTCTACTGGGGAAGCCGCCCGTTAAGACATAATAAGACCCTTTCTCAATGTCTCCTTTCAAGCTTGTCCCCTTTCAACTTAGCTGGTTAGCAGGAATCAAAGCCACACCTCTGCACATATAAGGGGTTTTGTCATGGTTGAAGAGAGTCTGTTGGCCCCTCAGAAACTTCTCATGTCATGTCTGCTCCATGTGGGTGTTGAGGACTGAGGCTGGAGTGGGGACAAGAGACGTAAAGATGAGTTCCTCAGGTGTGGGCTATCTTCAGCTTAACTCAAGAGACTGGTGGTCCAGAAGGAAGACACCTGGGCTGTAGGGTGTGGTCATCCTTAAGGGTCACAGTAAAGAAAACCTAGCTGCTTGACTCTGACCTTGGGCTGTCTGGTCCCCAGAGGCAGGATGCTAATCAAAGGGTGTTGTTTAAAGTCTCTAGGTTCATGCCTGATTGTTTTAGTATCTACAGAAAACTAATGAATTTCTCTAACTTTGAAGGGAATGTTCTTAGTTGATGTATTCTTTTAAAAGAAATTCCATGTAGAGCAGGGCTTTGAATCTGGTTCTTCTGGTTTCATGTTTTTTTCTAAGAAATGTTGAAATGTCTTATTAAGATATAAAATCCTAGGGAAATTAAAGCTGTGTTCATTGATATGAGGAGTAATATTCAGTCTATAAATACTTATTCTATTACACTTTGATCATTTTTCCTAAATGATCAGAGTTATTGAAAGGCAAACACATTAAAGTAGTTAAGTTTAGAATTTATTTTCCAGTCTAAAGGAAACAAATAAGTGAAATTATGTTGTCAGTTTTGCCATTTAAAAAAATTAAGCAAAGCCACTTTGTTAATATAAATAAGAAATCCATTTTAGTTCTCTGACTTGAGACAACATATTAAGGCCATATAGGGTAGTATCTGTCTGGATGTGCTAAGGATACCAGCTTGCTCCTTTGCTCTGATGAGTGGATACATTACTTCTGCTCAAGAATTCTCAAATCATACAACTGTGTATGAAAGACACAAAGAAAAATAGAGGATGCTGTTCCTCATACCCACTGGGAGTATTTTCAAATCATCATGCAATCATGCATTCCTATATGAACCTCTGACCTACTCTCCAGACAGTTACTAGACATTGTAGTTCAGCCAAAGGTGAGATCACACTGTGTCCCTGGCTTTTGAATGCTGAATACATGAAGTTTCTCAGTGAACACAACTCTTCTTTCTGATCAATAAAGCAACTCTCCTTATTTTTACCACAGCATTAATGGCAGGGAAGGACATCTTACTTGCCATCTGCATTCATTTAAAGACACAAAGGGTTCTATTTCTTCCGTCATACACCTCCACTTGAGCTGATGTTCTGTGTGCTTCTCATCCCGATAGGAATACTATGACAAAGGCGACTACATCATCAGAGAAGGAGAAGAAGGAAGTACCTTTTTCATTTTGGCAAAAGGAAAGGTAAATGCTATGTAAAGCTTAAGTCATAAAGACTTCTGCTCTGATTGGTGTGCCATCAATGTCACTATGTTCTGCATTGCCTTGGAAGAAGCCCCTGACTGAAAGAATAATGAAGTATCACTGATAGGGTCTCGGGTTTTCTACAAGGCCATCTGCGTTTGGGGATGAGGGCACAGAAACTTGTGATGGACCACAGCTGACATAGTAGCTTATTGGTAACTGCACACAGGTTGCTCTGTTTTCTGTGGGAGCCTCTCTGTGTGTGATGCCTATAAAGGCTGGTTTATTTCTAGAGGCCCATTTTAGGAATGAGTACGTGATTGCCAGTCAGCCCAATGGTTCAAGAACAGGCCTGGAATATCATTTTTATGTAACAGATATAACCAATAGTTTGGAAGAATGAACTCAACAAGTAAAGTTCCATTCTTTGAAAGAATTCTGGCTAATAAAGAAATTGCATTTGTTATTATCATTTAAAGAATTAATGTATTGTGACATTCATAAATATCAATCACAAATTCTAGCCAATATGAAACAACACTTATTTACATTTAACTAGAGTAATTCATATAGGGAATATTGTAAGTTTAAGTTTCTGTACTGTGGTCTTCAAGCCTATGCTTCACTTTGAAATGATCACTGAGTTGTGAGCCCTTTCCCAGTCACCATTTTGCACTGTTTTGGAGGTTCATAAGATAAAGCCTACCTATGGAGAGACTTCAAACTGATACACTATTATTGAGTAAGTTATCAACTGTGATAGAGTTTCTGAAGCAACAAAGTTCCCCACAGGACTCACATTGTCTATTCTGAGGATCTCTCAAACAGAATCACTGCGTTTACATTTTAAAAACTGGCATTTGGAGCCAGATGTGGTGGCACACACCTTTGATCCCAGTACTTAGGAGGCAGGCAAATCTCTAGTTTGGGGTCATTCTGGTTTAAATACCAAGTTCCAGGAACTTGGTACAAGCCAGGAACACACCATTTGAAACCCTATCTTTAAAACCAATCTATGTATATTGACCTTTGGTAAGTGATTTGAATGGAATATTCTCCTGTTACAGTGGGCTATCTGTATCTGCCTTAAAAAGAGCAGGTATAGTGGTTTACAAGAGCGCAGTGCAGGAGTGGATTACAGTAGTAGTGTAAAAACTGTAACAGTGTGACGACTGTAATAATGTAAGGACTGTCATGGTGTAAGGATAAGGACAGTAACAGTGTAACTACTGTAATAGTGTAAGGACTGTAGCAATTTAACTACTGTAATAGTGTGGTGACTGTAACAGTGTAACTACTGTAATAGTGTAAGGACTGTAACAGTGTGATGACTGTAATAGTGTAAGGACTGTAACAGTGTGATGACTGTAATAGTGTAAGGACTGTAACAGTGTAACTACTGTAATAGTATAAAGACTGTAATAGTGTGATAACTGTAACAGTGTAACTACTGTAATAGTGTAAGGACTGTAACAGTGTGATGATTGTAATAGTGTAAGGACTGTAACAGTGTAACTACTGTACTAGTATAAGGACTGTAGCAGTGTAACTACTGTAATAGTGTGATGACTGTAACAGTGTAACTACTGTAATAGTGTAAGGACTGTAACAGTGTGATGACTATAATAGTGTAAGGACTGTAATAGTGTAAGGCCTGTAACAGTGTAACTACTGTAATAGTGTAAGGACTGTAACAGTGTGATGACTATAATAGTGTAAGGACTGTAATAGTGTAAGGCCTGTAACAGTGTAACTACTGTAATAGTATAAGGACTGTAGCAGTGTAACTACTGTAATAGTGTGATGACTGTAACAGTGTAACTACTGTAATAGTGTAAGGACTGTAACAGTGTGATGACTATAATAGTGTAAGGACTGTAACAGTGTAACTACTGTAATAGTATAAAGACTGTAATAGTGTGATAACTGTAACAGTGTAACTACTGTAATAGTGTAAGGACTGTAACAGTGTGATGACTGTAATAGTGTAAGGACTGTAACAGTGTAACTACTGTAATAGTATAAGGACTGTAGCAGTGTAACTACTGTAATAGTGTGATGACTGTAACAGTGTAAGGACTAACTGTGTAAGGACTGTAACAGTGTAAGGACTACTGTAATAGTATAAGAACAGTATCAGTGTAACTACTGTAATAGTGTAATAACAGTATTGGTGTAACTACTGTAGTAGTTTAAGGACTGTAACAGTGTGATGACTGTAATAGTGTAAGAACAGTATCAGTGTAACTACTGCAGTAGTGTAAGGACTATCAGTGTAGTGACCGTGAGAGTGTAAGGACTGTAAGGGTATGATGGCTGTGACAGTGATGCAGCCTCCTCTTTTCCTTCCTTCACAAGGTTTTGCCGAGTTTGTCTGATTGGTGTGTGGTCAGATCTCTTGTTTACTCTGATCTCCCTTCTGAATTGTTTCGCTTTGCTTAGGTGAAAGTCACACAGAGCACTGAAGGCCACGATCAGCCCCAGTTGATCAAAACCCTTCAAAAAGGGGAGTACTTTGGAGAAAAAGCTCTGATCAGGTGAGTTATGGATTTATACAACATTCAGGAAAAAAGGCTTGGACCGCTTTCCATGTCAAAACTACTCTCTAACCAAACACTAATTTTGCCCAGTAAATAATTAGAAGGTCTTATGCCAATAAAAACAAGATTGTTTTTTAGCTTTAAAATATTAGCAAAAAATGTAAAATGAGAAAATTATTAAATTAGAGCAAGGTTTTATGTTCCTGTTGTTGTTTGAAATACTATCCTACTCAAAATTTTCTTTTTAATTAAAATGTGAAGAGTGCTGGCAAGATGGGTCAGTAGGGGGAGGCACTTGCAACCAAATCTAATGACTCGAGTTTGATCCCCAGGATCCGCATGGTGGAGGGAGAGAACTGACTCCCCCAGATTGTCCTCTGGCCTCCACATGTGCACCATGGCATGCAAACACACACGTACAGATACCACACGTAAACTCAGAGCAAATAAATAACTGTAATAAAATGTTTAAAAAATCACAGCAACTTTTCATACTCTAAGAGTCTTTAAAGCATCATGTCAAAAATAATCTTATTTAAAGAAATTTTTGTCAACTCAATTTATAAGTGTTAGCATCAGCTCAAAATAATGCATTTGAAATTTCTATGTGACCCTTCTATCTTTTGAAGTCTAAATTAATTTACTATTGAACTAAATTATGGAAATACATTTTAAAAAGCTGACAAGTGGCTCAAGGGACACTTTGTACTCCCTCAATCAGTCAAACAAACAAAAAACTGCACCATATCTTAAGAAATACATTTTCCTAAATAGAAATAGTTTCATAAAATAGAAAATAGAGTTCAGAAAAAGAAGAATTTTTTGAGTTCTATATGTTTTTAAGTGAATAATATGGAGTTATTTAGGAAATCCTTAGATCTTTATATTATCAGCAAATGCTTTTGTTTCAAGTTTGTGCCTGGAGAAAAGAGTTACTGAAGAAAAAGTTATTTCTGCCCTTTTATTGTTTTCTGAACTTTCACCTGTGAAGCTCTAGTATGGATGATTTCTATGACAGGCTGCATAATTATAGTGCAAAGAGAAAGTGCTCCAAAATTATGCAAAGACATAGCTGCTTATCTAAATTCATATGTCTTTTATTTTTCAAAGAACGCCCAAATACTAAAACATAACGCATTGGGCTTTAGTTATTATGCAAGAAATTTCAAAGTGGAGTTTAAAGACAAGCTGAGTGTTTCTTTCTTATTTCCAAGCTGGTAATGAGCTCACTTTGATAATGAAATTATCTTCTTTTTTACACTATCATAATTATATAAGACTTCAACATTTTTGTTCTTAAAAATGTAAAAAAGTAAAAAAAATTACTTACACATTCAAGAAATAATTTCCTACCCACTTTCAAGCAAAACAAAGAAACCTTGAAGATGCCCAGGACTCTGTAATGTAGTATGGCTATTAAGTAGCTCTTGGGAGCTAGTATGCTAGTTGGTTTTGCAGGACCCGAGTTGCAGCTAGCCAAATATAGTTCTTTTCCTATAGGAAATATGAAAATTTATGTTTAATGCAGACAACCAACTCTTCAAAGCATCGGAAAGCACAAAGCTAAAATGAATGGGAAGGAAATGTGTGTGCAAAGGTTTCTCCTATTTTTATTTTTTGCATGCTTTTATGATTGTGTTTTTAGGGTTGCTGACCATGGCTCAATCTAGCTTCTAATTTATATGTTTTCAAAATTTGACATTAAATAGTCTCAAAGGTTCTTTCAGAATTTTATTTGTAAAAATAAATCCATGGCACTTAACATACAGTTATTCTGAAAGCACCCGTGGGAAACTGTGGTGGTTACGGGCTGTGCAGAGAATGATCTTTGTGACACTCGTGAAGTGGACGTGCCAATCAAAAACCTTAGTTATTCCCTTGCTCTGAATTCATAAGCCAAGGTCACGATTGTGTCTCTCTCCCCCATTCCTGCCTCTGTTCACACCTCCACCTTAACCCCTGGCTCTGCGTGTTTAAACTGATCTAAAGTTGTCCTGCCTCTGACTGAAAGACCCCAAGGCGCAGTTCATTCCACTGATACCCCTAGCAGGAATCCTAAACACAGAGGACAGGTAACTGCATAAGATGGTCTCTGGATATCATCTAGAAAGAAAGGGAGTTTCTTGGGCCTCCAGGAGATGGGCTACCTGAGTCTTCTCTGTCCTCCCACTAAGGAAATGTGAAGGAGTCTACACGATTGCTACTGTTGCTGAAACTGTCCAGAGCTGTCCTTGAGATGACCGCATTTCATTGGTACTCCTGGGTTACTCTTAGGGAGTCTCTGAGCACTGGATGCTATAGTATGCAACTTTGTTTAGTGTCTAATTTATGACTACTAGGAAGAGAAAACTAACATGTAAGCCAAGGTCACTGAGGAAATGCCAGATGCTTTATTCATCACTACTGACTTAGACAATTACACTGTCTTCAGCTCACTGTATCTCATTATACCTAAAATATCCATGAGAAGAGTCTCCACTCCATTTCATAGAAGGAAGTTAGCAGTGCTAATTACACTATGGTTCATCATCAACTGTAACATAGATAGTAATTTCGGAGATTTTACTGAGAAAAAGGTATCCATTTTATACCCTATGACATGAAGGCTTTTCAGTATTCAGTTAATGTGTTGGCATGGCTCTGTAAACACATACGTGGATTCTATTTCAACTGATTTACTGTATGATGCTCACATTTCCCTGGTCAGCTGCTTTCTGTGCTGCCTCCTTGTTCATTCATTAGTAATTCTCCTCTGATGTGGGAGAGCTATTCCATTCTGGCTGTGAGAGAACACACACGAGATTCCACATCGCAGTTGGTGATTTTTCTGTGCTTCCTGCACGGTTACCTTCCCTGAATTCTTTGTGTACATAACCTTTACCGGGACATATTTCAAATCCACTTTTAAAAGGTTGAATATAAAGTACAACGCTATTAAATAAAACAACAAAACAACAACAAAAAACCTATGGTCTTTGGTTGGTTTAGCTGGTGGAAGTGAATTCACATAAAATTGCGGGTTCCCTAAAAAAACAGACTTTTAGTTTCTAACTGTGTTGAGAGCTGACTTCTCTCTTTCATCTGCAGTGATGATGTCAGATCAGCCAATATAATTGCTGAAGAAAATGATGTCGCGTGCCTCGTGATAGACCGAGAGTGAGTATCCTGATGTTGGAAAACGCAGGCACCTGCTACTTGGAAGACTTGGCTTCTGTTACTTGGATCTCTCTCTGTTTGCACATTCATCACCACTTGGAAATGCTGGTCAATGCTCAGCTGCAAATGCATTCCATTAAAATTCATGAGCAGGAACTGGGACTTCTGATCAGAATCTGTCTCTGCGGCGGCAGATGCTGGCAGGCTAAATATTTTGTGTGCAAAGTTGGTACATAATTATCAGCAATAGGCTGAGTTAAATTCTCTGTCTTTTAGGGAAATCAGTTTGTTAGTGCTTTTATGGATTTATTTGTGTATCTGTGGGTGTGCCCTGAGTGTGAGTATCCAAGAGACCAGAAGAGAGCTTCAGATCCTAGAGCTAGAGTTAGAGGATTTTGGGATCCACCTGATATGGGTTCTGGAAACTAAATATGGGTCCTCTTCAAGAGCAGCAATTTCTGCTAACTTTTTATTATTATTTTATTTTTTATTGAAAAAAAATTTCCGCCTCCTCCCCGCCTCCCATTTCCCTCCCCCTCCTCCTGCCCCTCTCCCCCTCCCCCCACTCTCTGCCAACTTTTGAGCCATCTCCCCAGCCCAGAATCTTCCTGTGAAGTCAGTAACTAGTTATCTTTCTAGAAAGGCATGGCCATCTGTAGTAATTTTTAATGATATGATTCAATATTGGCATCATTGTTATATAACTTTTAAAAATAAGGCTCACTTTGTAGCCCTTATTGCTTAAAAGCCCATTTTAAACTGACTCCTTGGACCCTTCATTAATCAGTTAAATATTCACTGGTTATGTAATCAATCTAAAGAATAAATCACATAAACCAAAACTGAGCCATTGTCTATTTAAAGACATGGTGTCGTCAAAGAAATCAGATGCACTCCTATGAAATATTAACAAAACCAGTAAAATGACAAGATATAACAGTGCAATATAGTCAGTGGCTGTTTGTTGATAGCATTTACTGAATTGTAGATGTGAAACACTAGAAAGAAAATTAGAACCCTAGAAAAATACTTTTTATCATGAAAATTTTCAAACTTTAAAAATAGAGCAACACTGTAAACTTCATAATGCAAGAAGTTCATTCATCATCAGTGCATTTCTCATGTACGACCCGTTCCACAGATTCATGGCATCTTTTTAGTACTGTCAAGGAAATTTAAAATATACAATTATTTTGTCTATACATTTCTATACGGTCTCCAAAAGCCAAATACTATGCGTAAAACCTCACAATTCTAATGTTAACATATCTAGAATGTGATTTTAGTACCCCCAAACTGTTATAATTCTTTCCTACAGATAAGACAAGTGAACCCCAAGTGAGTTAAAGGTCTGCTCCCAGCAATGCCATCTGTGACCGGACAGGGGCTACTGCCCAGGTCCCCCGGCTCATTTCCTCCTTCTGCCAATCATGCCACAGGGCTCCCATAGCACCTGGTCAGAAAGAGAAGCAACCATGGCTCTTGGAGGTGGAAAAGGCTTTCTTTCATTTTAAATTGCTGAAATGGTCCTGAAAACAGGACTTCTCTAAGCAAAGAGAAAATGTAGAAATCACTCTAAAAGAGGCAAGCCTGCGAAGGCGCAGGGCTGAGAAAATGCAAACTTTATTTAGATAAAGGCAATCCTGAGATGATGACTGTTGGAGGGAAAATGTGTTAGTTCAGTTACGTTCCATGACTAAATCTGTTTTCTATGAGTTTTCAAAAGCTATATTCACGTGCTGACTAACAGCTGTGGTATAATTACTCCAGAAGCCAGGAGAAAATACATGAGAGAATGAACATCATGTATTATCATGTATATCACACAATGGCACTCAGAATCCATGAAAAAAATGCAATACTTTTATGTGCTTTGCAAATTATTTGTAGGCTTACAGCTTCAAAATGTTTAATTTACATGTATATTGAGTTGAGAATATCCACCTGGCACAGTGAAAGATGAAACATTGTATGAAGTGGGGTGAGGAAGATGAACTGTCAGGTACAAGTAGGTTGACCTACAGCCTAGGTTTCTGGGGTCGCTGGGGTTATGTATCTGTGAATAGCATCTCGTTTTGCTCTGGAAAATATTTCAGTTTTGTTGATCAATGAAATGATGAACTCTAGTTATGATTTATAGAATAAATTAAGATCCTACAGCAATAGTAGCAACAGAACCATTTGTGACACTCAGTGCAATCATATTGATACTTAGAGTTTAATTTATTGAACGCCTGTCCTACCAACCTACTATCAGCCCTAGCAACAGAGAAACATGTCATTTGTACATTGTGACCACAGAGCCAGTGTCTGGCATAGTCCTTGGCATCTGAGACATGCTCAGCAGATGGTGGCTTGACCTAAGGGCACCATACTTACACTAAAACAGAGTGACAGAAAATCTGGAGATCCTTATTTCTTCTTCCCTAGCTCATAATTTTAAACAAACTCTTGATTATTGTGCAAGAAGAATATGGTTGAGTTACCTCTCCTATTTTGAAACTGTGAAGAAATGTGTGAAATAGCTGGACAGTAATTAAAAAAAAAAAGGAGGGATGTAGAGAGAGTCTTGTATCTGGAGCTTGCTGGCCAGCAATCTGGTCCAGTTGGCAGGCTCCAAGCCAGTGTGAGCCCTGTCCTAAGAGAAGGTAGACAGAGAGCTCCTGAGTAAGGACACTCAAGGCAATGGCCAGTGCACACATGGGTACCCCCGTGTCAACGTAGAAACACAGGGAAACGGGCACAGAGTGTTAAGTTGCCGTGATACCGCCACAACAGGACATTTCGTTTTATTTTACTTAGGACATTCAACCAAACTGTTGGGACATTTGAGGAGCTCCAGAAATACCTTGAGGGGTATGTGGCCAACCTGAACCGCGATGATGAAAAAAGACATGCCAAGTAAGTGAGCCAGCTTCCTCTGGCAGCAGCAGCAGCAGCAGCATGTGCCCTCATTAGAACATTCTAGGGACACCATTTCAGCTCCAGAATGAAGAGGTTTGAAGCCTCTAACTGAAATCTTTGAGGCTGAGTAGGAATTTGAAGGAGAAATTTCCTGATAAGGGGAACACTTCAGAATGCTGCCTTAGTTCAAAAGAACATGGTTACGGGTGAAGAGCAGGCTCACAGTTTGAAGTTTTTGAAAATTTCCAAGGATGGGTTTATGAGTGGATCAATCCAAACCTAGTAATAGGGATTGATTTTTTTTATATTTATAGGGAACTTTTGTTAAATTATAATTGCTTGATAAAGCTTTTAAATTTTACTGTAATATTTTGTGCTGAGAATAGAACCCAGGGCCGCATACACTCAAGCTGCATGCTCTCCATTCTGCTAACCCCAGACCTTAGGACATCACACTCGAAAGCTGAAGCTCATGTTCATGAGACAGGCTTCTAGAGAGGTACACTCGACTTTTCTAGAAAGACTAAATTTTGAGCTAAAGTGTTCAATCAGTACTTTACTTTTCTTCAAGATATGCATTTGCAATGTTTTTGTGCCTGTGGCCTCTTATAAGTCAGAACCATAAGTTTTAATTCAAAAACAAAACAAGCATTTTGTGAACAGCAACACTTAAATGTGAAGTGTTCATTCATGGTTCATAAAGCAGTTATTCTGCATAAGGCGTGAAAAGCTTTGTTGACAAAGAGCAGAAATTCTTAGTGTGGCCTTCTGTGAATGACAAGGGAGGTTCCTGGCTTTGTTCTCGTCAACTGCCTGCCTTCCTGGGTTATTTATTAACAGCTTTTTTTGAGATGTGTTTCAAAGGCTACAAGAGTTCCCCATTTTACCTCTCCTTGACTGTGTTTGACTTTTGTCTAGTCCTTACGTGTGATGTGTCCTAGATTCTATTGCTTTTCCCCCTGGATATGACCAAACGTGTCCCTATCAGGGTTGAGATAGTCTTTGTTGCACTGATAGGCAGTGTTCCACGAAGGAAGGAGCCCTGGGAGAGTAGAGTTTGTGAATGGCGGGGTAGCAGGTGGCTCAGGGTATTTGTGTGACATCTCATTTCTCTCTTCAGGCGCTCTATGTCTAACTGGAAGTTGTCCAAAGCCCTTTCTCTGGAGATGATTCAGCTGAAAGAGAAGGTGGCCAGATTCTCCTCAACGTCCCCATTCCAGAACCTCGAGGTTATCGCCACACTGGGCGTTGGTGGGTTCGGAAGAGTGGAGCTTGTAAGGGGTTTACGTTTCAAGCATCTGAGTGAAGCATTCTGACGTTTTCGTTTTGTTTTGTTTTGTTTTATATCTAGCTTGTGTTGGAGGACTCTATGAGTTATCATTGCTGTCTGACAGTGTTCTGAACTGAAGGAAGTAAATGTCTCAGTCTGTCCTTGCTTGCAGATAGTAGTTAGATGGTCTGTCAGTCTTCTTACGTCACATCCTGTGATGAATGTCTTTGATAGTAATTATTGAAGAGTGTACCAAGTAAGCATTCTGAAAGATTATGAGATGTAAAAGAGAAATGTATTTCCTAGCAATGAATTACATGTACTTAGATGTGTGCAATCATAACACGTGTTCTCTCTACACTAAAGGAAAAGAGAATGTGGCCCCAAAAGTCCCATAGATGGGATCCTCAATATTATAGTCATATTCCTTAAGCAACCCTACCTCTATGTCTGTGTTTGGCTCTCATTACCCTAGTTAGGGGTTGTGTAAAACTTCCCAATAGAGAAAAGGGAAGGAAGATGAATGCAAAAGGATGTTTGAAGAGCAGCTTTCTGCGGTGCTCGACCAGACAGCTGGGAGCCGAAGCTGATTTCAGTTATCGTCCATGCCACCACCTGTCTGTGCTTAATAATCAGCTCCCAAGAAATAGCAGAAGTCCTGCTTCAGATCAAGTGTTCTGAGGAAACTGTGGGATAGGAATCTGTGCTCTCATTGGGTGCAGATGGCTCCGAGCCTGTGGCAATTACCAAGCCCTTCTCTGCCCAGTCAATTTTTAACAATTCACCGTACAGCGACCTCCCGGAGCTATGTCGCTGCTTTTGTCTGCAGGAAGGCTAGGCACGACCAGCTGTAGAATGATACTCCAGGCCCCAGTGACACAGTTCAAACCCATTTTAGACCTTGTCTCTGATGGTTAAAGGGAAAACACTTTCGTAATGGGGAGAAACGTTTGGAGTGTGACTTGGGCTCTGGGAAGTTACTCTTCTGCACTGGTGTCTCCTACCAAAAACACAGCTCAAGGATTGAATTAACGATGCCAAGATCTGCTTTCCTAGGTAGTTATTACTGAAGCAGTAATTTCTCCACTTATTTAAATTCTACAGACATTACCAATGGTAAATATGATCAAAATATGGGATGGAGTAATTTCCATTTACTAACCAGTATTGCCTGCGTATGGATTTTTATGCCTATCAGAAAAAAATCTAGTTGTTTCAATCTTGATTTTCTTTTAAGAAAGAGTTTCTTTTAAGAGTTTCACACACAGAGGAGGCCCTATCTTAGTGTCCCAGAACAATATCTACTGTGATGGACATATATTTCCGTACTTTTATCACCTGATGTGCCCTTTGAGCTTTGGAAATATGCCTACTCCAATCAAGGAACTTAATTCCTACTTTTAATCAATTTAATTTAAATGACCTCATGCGATTAGTAGGCTTCCCATAGATATAGAATTTGATATGAGTTTCTGTGAAAGTTAGAGGTGAATATCAAGAAATAAGAAGCCATGGCAATTCTTATGAAAGCTCTTCATGTTACATAATCAAAACTGTAAAAAAATTCTCTCAATGAAATTCAACCACATTTTTTCTTATTTCAGTACAAAAAATTTTAGAACCAAGTTATATAAAGTATTTTGAAAATGATCGGAAGTGTATAAAGTCATATAGAAATCAGTCCTAGAGAGATACGTGGTTAAAAGCTTATATACTCTTTAAATGTAAAATAATTTAACTCTCGTTGATAACATGTTACATTCCGTATTGCAAATTGCTGTGATGTATTAGTTACAAGAGTCTTTCATTTTCACGTAGGTTAAAGTTAAGAACGAGAATGTTGCTTTTGCTATGAAGTGTATAAAGAAGAAGCACATAGTTGACACTAAGCAGCAAGAACATGTCTTCTCAGAAAAGAGGATCCTGGAGGAGCTGTGCTCTCCGTTCGTAGTGAAGTGAGTGAACAGTTGGCTTGTCAGGAAGCATTAAATCATGTCTCTGAGTTTTCCTAGGAGATCTTGAGTAGGAGTTTCCAATTGCTTTTATTCTAAGGAAACCTTGCTAATGTCATTCATTCTCTCTCTCTCTCTCTCTCTCTCTCTCTCTCTCTCTCTCTCTCTCTCTCTGTGTGTGTGTGTGTGTGTGTGTAGGGGGCTATTATAGGATAGTTGGAGCTAATTATTTTCTCCAAAGGTAATGCAGAATATGGGAAGAGGAAGCAAGACCCCACAAGCTGCTGCTCACGTGGGTGGATGTCAAACCTCTTCAGGGAGGAGCATTTGGGTTCACACGGTTACCAAAGCACAAAGCTACAAAGTGACCATCTTCTAATAGTTACCCCTTTTTTTCCCTCTGTAATTGTTATTGGAGGAGATACTATCTAGGCCTCTTCATTTGTGTATTGATAAGCTGCTGACATAAGCCAGTTTTGATTTTTCTTTAATGTTTAGTGATCCCTGAGTGTACTTCTGGTGAGTTCAGATGATGTACAGCTGATGGGAAAGACCAAATGCCTTGCGAGAATCTGCCTACCCATCCCTAGTTCCAGGCTCAGTTTTCATTGTTAAAAATATTAGACTGATTCCAGGCATATATGCTGACAGTATTCATTCAATTATATTTATAATTTGTTTCCAGAATTTTCTTTTAAAATTCATATTCACTAATGAGCTGTGATGGGCAGTTTAAGGACTGTATTTGTTTTTTTCAATACCAGCTCTCAGCAAAGGGCTGACATGCAGGACAGAAGTGATGGTATTTAGAATAGTATCAGGGAAGAGATTTACAATGCTGAGATTTACACAGAAGGGACTCTGAGAATTAAACATGGGTGGTGGTGAGATGATCATGTTTGCATCACTGGTCTCTTATGAGGAAGTGAATCAGAAATGTCCATGTGTGTTTTCTAGTAAGTGCTTACCAGCAGTAATATATAAATAATGTGTAATCAGTATGTAATCTAATTCATCTATATTAAAATGAGAAGCTGCAGTTCTATAACTGATGGAGGAAATAGGTGTCCCATGTGACTACCAGCCTGGATTACAGCTCTGGAGTCTACATTCTCAAACCGTTTCATTTTCTGGCTGTGCTGGTACTAACTATATGGTCCAGGATAACCCTGAACTCACAGAAATCTGCTGCTCCTGAGAGCTAGGATGCAAATGTGTGCCACCATGCCACCATGCCCAACTTCTAGAGAGACCACCTCCTGGAGTTTCTGTGTCTGTGCATTATAGGCTAGCTCTCCTGGCTGTTTCCATCTGGTGTTGGTACTAGTAAGAAAGGGGAATGCAACTTCTTTTTTTCCTCTCCCTCCTCCCTTTCCTCCCATTCCTTTTCTCCTCTTCCTTTCCCTTACTCTTCCTTAAGTATTTTTATTTTGTGTGTATGAGTGTTTGCCTGCATGTATGGATGTGTACCATGTGCAGATGGGGTAACCATGAAGGCCAAAAAGAGAGTGACAGATACCCTGGAGCTGGCATTCTAGATGGCTGTGAGCTGCCCTGTAGGTAGGTGCTGGGAGCCAAACCCAGGTCTCTCATGAGAGCAGTGGATGCTGTAATTGCTGATCCATCTCTCTGCCCCCCAAAACAGGTTCTTCTGGAACTCTAAGCCCCAGAAAATGTGTTCACCTAAGTGTTAAATGTGGTACAGTGCCCAGGCACACTCCTCCAGGTCTGAGGCTCTCTTACCGCAGGTTTGAGTACGGAGGCCTGTGAAGTACAGTAGCTCTGTCCTTCTCGGGCATTGTTCTCAATGATCAGACCACTTAACTCAGCATCTACTTTCCAGAGTCATCCAAGGGCAGCGGATCTCCTTAGAGGCGGGCCTTTGCTGACACTAGATCCCCCAGGAAACTCCCTCTCCCAAGCCGCTCCCCACCTCTAGGTGTCCTTGCCACGTCACTTCCCACTAGCTTAACTACTTAGAAGTCTCTGTCCCTGAGTCTATTTCTAATACTGGCTAAATAGTTAGGGGACATACAACATGAATATAATGACCTGTTGTGCAAGGGACATATTAAAGTGATAAATTCTCAGGCCTGTGGCTTTGGGGAAGAAGGGAGGCCCTATTTGATGGTGGGATAAGGAGCCACTTTATGATGAAGGTGGCCTTGGTACTTTCAAGAATGTTAACACTTTGGCAATGAAATGGGGGCGAGGATGGTCAGTCTGTGCTACGTACAGGATAAAGCCAGAGATTCAAGGCAATAGGAATGAATGATCTAAGAGGGCATGTCGCCCCTACCCCGCGTGTGGCTGTTGGATATCGGTGTGGAAATGGGAATCGTTTTTCCAGATGTTTCTGGAGTAACTTAAGCAACTGAAAGCAGTTAGGACCTCCAATTCTGATCTTATGTTTTCATCTTCACAGATTATATCGTACTTTCAAGGACAATAAATATGTGTACATGCTTCTGGAGGCCTGCTTGGGTGGAGAGCTGTGGAGTATTCTAAGGGACAGGTAATGAAAAGAGATCTGTGAACAGTAGCTCTTATCAGCTCACATCTGGGCTGGCCTACGAGGACCTAGTCTAGGGCGCAGTTATAGGAAGACATTGTCACTACAAATATCATGGTAGGAATCGGTGCGTTCTGTTAGCTAACGCTGCACAACTGTCACGGGGAACTTCCAAAGCATACTAACTTCCAAGTATACGGACTAAAGGTTTCAGGCATGTGTGAGCTGTCTGAGGTCACATGGATGGTAGGAGGTAGACCCTGTGTGTAAACTCAGATTCAAAATACTAAAAAAAAGGGTGTGATGGGGAGCGACCGCATCCTCCCCCAAACAAAGGAGGGCCAGATGTCCACAAAGGAATGGTGTTGATATCGTCATAATCACAGATGGCTACTAAACAGCTTATGTGTAGAAGGAACAATGGTGAAAGCTTGGAAGTTTCCTAGACTATATAGAATGTTCTATGTAAAAAGCAATACAAATATAAACCTTAGAAAAACAAGTTTAGAATTTATCTGAAGAAAATGGCTGATATTAAAATATTCCACCAATACAAAAGCTGAATAATTCCAGAGAAGCTGCATATCTGTAAGGAAATGGTAAAACCGGGGCAGTCTAAAATGACGAAGACTGGACAGGGCAGAGGTGAGGGAAGACAAAGCGGGAAAGCTGTGGGCCAGAGGATGAGGACACCTGGGCGTGGAGATGAGGAACGGGAGGGCGTGGTGCTTTAGAATGCGGGAGTTACTGATGTGCCGACCTTTGCACATTCTTCTCTGACACAGTGGCTCTAAAGCCTGGCTGCGTTGTTGAGTGTTAATACACTTGTCTTGTATTACTGGGGGGGGAGGGTCCAGCAGATCATTTGTGTAAGTGCTTCTCAGTGCACTTGTGGCTGAGACCTACTGAGCTAGACGTGAAGTAAATAAATATCATGTTAAGAGCATGTTGTTGGATTCCAGTTAGAAGAAGCAGGAAAATGAAGGAGACCTTCGGGATGCCCACAGAAGCGTTAGCAGAGTGCATCTTTGCTTCAGTGGGTAATTCTGCTGAGAAATCTGTATCCTTAGAACAGAGTGTTCCTGCCACCTGGTAGGCACTTTAGGACAACCCTGGTCACTAGTAGCAAACCCGTCATTGAGGCATGGCTCTCCAGGCTGTGGAAACTTGAATAACTTACCTGAGGATATGGAGAGTGGAGAAAACAGTGTTCAGGAATCAAACTGAGTTTTCTTTCCAAAATCACACCTCAGGTTATAAAACGTGAGTTATCACTACCACATTAAAAAAATAATCAACATATAAAATTAGAAAGCATCCTTATATGGAATAACTCTAATAAAAGATTAATGAGAGCCCAGCAGGGAAGTTATGACTGGCTTTCTCTTGGGGTTACTCGTTTATGCTGTGTAGACAAGAATGAAAGTGACCACTTGAACCATTTTTTGTCAAATGATAAATTATGTAAGTCTTGGTCAAGCTTTTCATCAAAATAGCTACCTATGTCCACAATATGCCACAGGTGTCTAAAAGTCTTCCTCCCTGTTTTCAGTGTTCATATGTGATTACCAGAAAGAAATGCATAAATGTAGGGATTTTTAGTGTAATTATTATACTTTTATAAAGTGTTCCCATCAGTTTCTTTATCATCTGTTTATAGTCATTTTCATGTAAATTAAATTTGAATGTTAATGATATAAAAGTCCATTGACATAGCCTAGGGAGATGACTCAGGAGTTAAACTGCTACTACACACGCATCAGGCCCAAATTTGAGTCCCCATAACCATGTAAAGTTGAGCATGGTGATGGGCATTTGTGACTTCACTGACTCCTGTGACATGGTGCATAATTCCTGGAAGCTTGGTTACTGGCTACCGTGATGTATGTAGTAACAATCAACAAAACCAAGGCCTTAATCAAATAAGGGGTAAGTCAAGCATTGGCATCTGATTTCCACATGTGCACCATGACCACCAACATACAACTCTGCATTGCACACACACACATACCCTGGGTAATTTTTATAATGCAATCTAGATGCGCCTAGAAGAGCACCAAAGAGCATTAAGAAGAAAGCAATGTCATTGCAGGGGAAGCTTTGATGAACCCACCTCCAAATTCTGTGTCGCCTGTGTGACAGAAGCCTTTGATTACCTACATGGACTAGGCATTATCTACAGAGATCTGAAGCCAGAAAACTTAATCCTGGATGCCGACGGCTACCTTAAGTTGGTAAGGCAAGTTTTCTCACTCATAGTGTCATGTGGAATATTTCTACAACAAAATTGTGCTATCGTGGCAGTCTCTTTTCAGTTTTGGTGCAGCTGCTATTTTAAACGGGGGTGTAGTCTTTGAATACTTCATGCTTAATACTGTGAGCCATATCATGCACGTAGCCTATTTAAGTGTTTATTTTTATGTGTATGAATGGAGTATGAATGGATTGCTTGCATGTGTGTATGTGTACTGTGTTCACACCTTGTGCCTGCAGAGCCAGAAGAGGGCATTGAACACCCTGGTACTGCAGTTAACAGGTGAGAGTCTCCATGTAGGTGCCAGGAACTGACCCACGCCTTCTGCAGTATCAGCCAGTGCTCTTAACCTCTGGGCCATGTCTCCAGTAACTATGTATATATTCTTTCCTGACCCAGTGTTTCTGACCATATCTACAACTCTTACTGAAGAGTCACACCATAAAATGCCTTTAGAATTTTTTAGTATTGTTTAATCATTTTAACTGTGCTTCATTTGGTGCTGCATGTAGAAACTGCCTTGTGAAGAACAAAGAAGTTAGTATCGTTTCTGTCTCAAGGTATCCGCATTCCAAATAGGGAGAGAAGGAAACGTGGCCCTTTTGACATCTTTCTAGTTGTTCTAATAGGCAGCAAGTGTTCCGAATCTCTGAGACTACAGCTCAGTGAGGATCAGCTTTCCTTGCTGTCTATGTCTGAGGTCCATTAATTCCCAATAGGATTCCATTGCATATCAATGACAGCATAAGAGGATACTACATAAATTTCTTTCAGTGAGAAATTAATAGAACTTGATGGTCAAACTGAGGGAAAATTAAGCCACTTTGGACCTCAGGAGATAGCTTCCCGAGGTCCATTTCCGTAGCTCCTTGAAGGCATCAGGCTATAGCTGAACCTAACACATAAATACATTGTCACCCTTTGATGTAGGAAAATACCACTATTTACTGCTCAGATGTCATAGGCAGATGCTATGCTCAAACTTCCACAGTGTGTCTATTCAGTACTGTACAAGATAGGTTTAGTTAGTATAATTGTGAAATTTAGCCCAAGTGACTAAGTTTGTTATGTTCAAATTTTAAGAGATCTTTTCCTCTGAAGTAAAATAAGAGCCCTTTCATGTGCAGCCTGGCTCGCTTCCAAGAAACATTTTGATCCATTCAAGCTTTATTTATCCATGAAAGACAGCTTTCAGAACTAGGGAGGTACAAACACGAGGCTTCAATCACTGCTCTCACTCAGAGTTCCTGCATTGACTGCACCTCCCACAGATCTTTGGGGGAAAACCCTCTGGAATATTCTAGAAGAAAGAAAAACTCATGAGGGCTGCAGATGGTTTATTAAATTTATCTCTCAACCTTCCGTAGTTGTCTTCTCCCAAACCTCAGGTAGTGTATTAACTATTTATAGGACTAGATGGCAGTGACTGCCCTGTTTGATGCCATTGTCTAGCCTTCTCATTTATTTATCTTCAAAGCCAACAAAATAGTTAGTGATTTTAGTTATTCAAAAACTCAATGTTGAGTTTTCAGTTACCAATTACATTTAAAACTAGATATCCCGAATTGCTATTGTGACATAATATTCAAAAATACCAGATGAGACATGAGAAAGATGTTAGTGATGTATGGATACATTCATTAGACAACACAGGAGTTTCTGTGGGTCGAGGAAGAAGATAGCTTAGTGGTGGATGGTGATCAAACAGCGAAGGACTTAAGATGTACAACAGTTGCCTTGCATGGTCAGAGCCCCAGGTTATGTCTTCAGCACCAAGCCCGAAGCTTGTGTGCAGCAGCAAGTCTAAATGAATGATTTAGTAGCTGTGTCATTGAGGAATGGGAGACCTCACTCTGGGCATTGTGGGAAAGTGAGCTAGAAAGCTCTATAAAGCAGCAGGGACCACACAGTTTAAACAAACATCAGACTTGCAAAGACAGTACATGCAAGCAGATATGCTTTTCTCATCATTAGCTCATGGTAGAGGGATGGAAAAAGGCAACTCTAAAAATTCCTGGCCACAAGCTGCTCTTAATGGAAAAGTTCAAGCAAAGATTTAAATGAAAACGGATCCATGCTGGAACTATGCCCATGTTCCTAAGCATCACTGCGTATTCTTTTTAAAATAATATACTGTCAGCTCAGGACACAAAGAACTTCTGGAGGTGAAGTTCCAGGAAAGACAAGCTCATGCTAGAAATATATCAATAATAAATGTATGAGAAAAAGCCATACTCACTGCTATGGGCACTGGTTGCCAGAAGAACAAAGAGCAGAAGTGGATGCTTAAGTGAACTTGCAAAAAGAGATCTAAGAAGTTTGTAGAAAGATCTAACAAATGAAGTGTCTACTGAGAACATGAGACTATGATAATTAATTAAATGTACAATGGAAGTTTTTAACTAATGGGGGAGTAGCTTGCATTGGACCATCCTGATGCAGCTAATTTAGGTATAAAGTGTGAATGCATTGAAAGACATTAAAAATAAATATCCAAGCCTTGATAGAGGGCATTCTGCTATGTGAGATCCACATTTAAAAACTGCTGCCTAGGTGTTTGTTGAGAACATGCCTCAGTATATGAGGAGTTAGGATTAGTTAATATCATACCCAGTGAGTGACACTGGGCATTCTTCCATTAGATGGAGAACAAGAAGAGAGGATCTGATCTTAGAATAGGAACATTATAGTAGATTTCAGTAAATGAAATAAACCAAGAAAGGGCAACAAAAGGCCCCATATCAGAAAATCAAATATGTCACCTCTTTTTATTTGAATACAGCAGGAATTTTTATTTATTATTTTATCATTATTTATTAGTATTTATTTATTTAAAATTATTATTATTATTTTATTTTATTTTATTTTTAGTTTTTCGAGACAGGGTTTCTCTGTAGCTTTGGAGCCTGTCCTGGAACTAGCTCATGTAGACCAGGCTGGCCTTGAACTCACAGAGATCTGCCTGCCTCTGCCTCCCGAGTGCTGGGATTAAAGGCGTGCGCCACCACCGCCCGGCCTTATTTAAAATTATTTAGAGAAGTCTTAAGAACCATCAAAGAAGTACTTAGAATAGTAGAGTTAGGCATTGTTGACACAAAATCAATAAATAAAATTCTCTTTTTTTACATGGTAATGATAAAAACTCATAAATGAATTGTACTTATAACATCAAAATTGTAAAATATTATACTTGAACAGTATCACTGTGAATAAATAATAAAATAAATTGTATAAAGGCGTGTAATAGCTCTTCACTGAAAATCGTAGAATATTAATATAAATAATTAAATGGTACTATATACTGTGTTCATGATTTGTAGACAGTAGTAGTGTATAAAGCAAAATTGTCTGATGTTATCTATATTTTTCAAATTGATAATGTCAGTCCAATCAAACTCTCAGAAGACAAGTTTTAGAAATGGAAGTTACATGCAAATGTAGACTGTTAAGAATTAATAATTACTTTGTTTTTTGGTTTTTTGTTTGTTTTTGTTTTGTTTTGTTTTTAGAGATTCTCTGTAGCTCTGGAGCCTGTCCTAGAACTAGCTCTTGTAAATCAGGTTAGCCTGGAACTCACAGAGATCCGCCTGCCTCTGCCTCCCGAGTGCTGGGATTAAAGGCGTGCGCCACCACTGCCCGGCTAAGAACTACTTTGTAAAAGAAGAGCAACAAACAAAACATTGCACTTTCTGGTACCAAGCCGCAGTGCAAAGCTACAGTGGACAGTGATGTGATATTTGTTTAAAGACAGACATGTGGCCTCATAAACAAAAGGTCCCAGATAGACATTCACATGAGTGAGAGAATAGGTTGTCCTTTATAAAGACCCTGGGGGAACACCTGGAGACTATCCACATGTGGATGAAAGAAAACTCCTGATTCCCACCTCAGGCTGTATGCAACAAGAAAGAAGTGTTGTTCTCTTCTGGCTTTGGATGGGTACAGATTCTTTAGAAAGCAATTAGTATTAATATTAAAGGAGAAAAGGATTCATTGGACTTCATAAATGTCATAAAATACTGATTATTGGAATATACTGCCAAGAAAGCACAGAGGCATGACATAAACCAGGAGAAATATTTATGCCTTAATTGTGTAACAGTGAGCTTGTATCTAGAATATACAAAACTCCCACAAGTCCTTAATAACAAGAAAGAGCAACTATTTTTTAAATAGCCAAAATCTTGAAAACCCATTTCATTAACACAGACGTGGGAAGGATCACTTGGCTCTATTCAGTCTTCAAGAAAATTCATTGTAGAGCCATAAGGAAATGCCATTTCATAGTCACTACAATTAATATATTAAAAAATGCAAGTGTTGGTGAGGACATTCTCTCACACTTCTGGTGCGAAAAGAGGATGCTAATCCACCCTGAAGTACGACCGGCCAGTTTCTTCCAGGGAAAAAGTCAACTTAGTCTAAGGAAATAATCACACTTAGCATTTATTTCAGATAGTTGAAATCGTGTTGTGGAATATATTATGTATGGTTGCTCAAAACACCTTAGCTTCTAATAGTTCTCAAAGTAAAAATAGCCCAAATATCCATCTTTAACTGTACATAAGTAGATTCAATCATACACCCAGCAATAAATGTTTCTCGGTCATACAAAGGGATGATGAGTTACCACAGGTAACAACTATGTTGAACAAAGGAATCCACACAAAAGAGTACCTTATCCACAATCACAGTGATCAAAGTTATAGAATAGATGGCAAAAACACAATAATGGTTATCTCAATGTATGTAGGGAAAGAAACCCATAGAAACTTCCCTGTATAGTGAGAGTGTGTGTTTCCTGTGGGGGTGGCTGCTCTCGTCGGAGTTTAATCTGCATCAGATTCAGTGAACTGCACACCAAAGAGCCGTGTGCTTTATTACCTGTAAATTATTTGTCTGTTAGGATAGTGTGTTTGAAATGCAGAGTTGAAAATTATCACAAAAAGAGAAATCAGAGACTTAAAGAAAATTGGCTAATTACAGAGAATGTAACAGAGACTTAAAAATTGAAGCCAAAAGAATGAAAATGAAGAAATTTGGTGAATACTGTGAGAAAAATGATTAGTGTCCAATACAAAAATAATATAGAGTGGAGTTCAAAGAAATATTAAAAAAAAAAACAACTAATGACTATGCAAAAGGCTGCTGGTGCCAAGCCTGGTGGCAGACCTGAGTTTGATCCCCAGGACTCACATAGTGGGAGGGCAGAACTGACTCCTGCAGGTTACCCTCTGACACTCACATGCATACTGTGATACCCATGTCCATAGTTGTACACATGTGTGTACACACATACACACACAGAGAGAGAATAAATAAGTGTATTCACTTTTAAATTTTAAAGAAATAATAGCTGAAAATTTCCCAACCACACACCCATACACATAGATCACATGCATAAATAACATAATATCACATACTTACACACACACATATGAACTGATTATGAGGTAGAGAAACATCAACAGATCCACAATTATGAGGTAGAGAAACATCAACAGATCCACAGTAGGACTGCTTGTATTTGTTTGACCTAATTTTTGCAGGTCAATGTAAAACAAATTTAAAATAATGATAATTATTTGTGACCTCATAGGCTTTCTGAGTTGGGTCTTTAGAAATGGATTGGTTAGGGTATTCATCACTTTCATTTTTGCTAAAATAAACATCTGAGAAAAGCAATGGGAGGGAGAATAATTAATTTTGACTCACAGAGGGAACCATATGACATGGTGGGAAGTCCTGGAAGTGGGAGGTTGAAGCATCTGGTCACGTTACATCCACAGTTAGGAAGCAAAGAACAGTGACCGCTCTCGATCAGCCTCCTAGCTCCTTGATAATGTCCAGCAGTTAGGAGAGGTTTCCCCATATCAGTTAACCTAATCAAGAGAATGCCTCACAGACATGCTCAGAGGCTAACCCAATCTAAACCATTCCTGACAGGCATGGCCAGAGGCTTGTCTCCTAGGTAACCTAGTTTCCTAGGTCTTATCAGGTTGACAATCAATATTAAACATGACATGATTCAGTATTGCTTGCAAAGCTTCAGCTAGAAGTTGGCTGAGGCAATGGTCACTTGAAGAGTTGCAGACTGGATAAGGGTAGAGGATCCAATCTATCATGGCTCTCAAGTTGATATTAGCTGTCTCTTGGAGGCCACAATTCTCCATATGAACCTCTTCATAGGACTGGTTGAATGTCTCTAAGATGTGACACACGGTTTCCATCAGAGTGTGTCATCCAGGTAACTTTGGACAAGCTGCTTGCCTTGTAAGCCCTATTCCACTGGTCAGCACTTTACTGTATTCTGTTGATCATGCAGAACCAGCCCCAGTGTACTGCGGGAGGGAGGGTCTTCAAATTTCAGGGTGAGCTAATCATCAGAGCTCCTTGGATGTTGGCTATTGTAGTCGGGGGATAAGAAACAAAGAAAACCTTAAACAAGAAAAAGCAGGTAGGTGTAAATGGAAAGATAGAAAGGGAAGAAATATCGGAGAGGAAGGGGCTTTATCAGTTGTTATCTTACCAGCAGCAAAAGGAGTCAGAATGCAGTAGACTGTCATGCTAAAAAATGTTAAGAATAACTGGCAAACTTTAATTATAAGCCCAGAGAAACCATCCTTCAGGAAGGGTGCAATGACGTATTTAGACAAAGATGAGAGCTGTTTCTTACACAAAAAGGATACAATTACAGAAGGTGAAGAAATGAACCCCTGCTCCCTGCCCAGGAGTGCAAAGCAACAAGGAATGGTGATCACAGGACAGTGGTAAATATGTCAACTCATTAAAAATTATGGTGTGACTTAAGCATCACAGTAACGCATCACATTCAAATGAGAACACGCTAACTAACCCCACATCAGCAGCGTATCCACTCAAAGTAGCAGGGACTGAATTAAAATAGGAGGGTAAAATGTCATCTTCACAGAAAGGCAGCAAGAAGTAGGAAAGCCAGGGGGCGAGGAAAGAGTACAAACTAAGAAATTAGAGCGAAGTCCAAGGCATGTAAATGAACTTAACTCTTTAGATTAAAAAAATGAATTGTTAAATAAAATTTATAAGATAAAAACCAGCTATATGGTGTTTACAGCAGAACAGCTTAAAATATGAGGTGCAAGAAGTTGAAATTAGGGATGAAAAAATATGTCTGGGAAATATTGAATCAATTCTAAAGCAGGTGTCACCATGTTGCTATCAGAGAGAAAGTATTCCTAAATATGAAGACATATGATAAGAGGGTGCACAGTTCATCAAGGTCATAGAAAAAGTCTTTTAAAAAATTCCTAATAAGATGCTTCAAAAATAAGCAGCAGACTGGCGGAATTAGGGGGAACAAACATTTTAATACACCACTAAGAAATTGAGAGAACATTTGGACCAGAGATTGCTAAAGCCTTAGAAGATATGTACAACACAGTCAATAAACTTGATCTAGTAGGCTTGTGGAATATTGTTCCTAAAAGGTATAGAAAGCACATAAGCAAAATTTTAGCAGATACTGGGCTATTAAGCAAGCTTCAGCAGAGAAAAATTTAGGGTTTGGACTGTTGGCAGGAAGCCACATAGAACTGCTTTGACTGAGGGCTCCTGGGATGTTTGAAAGGTTGAGGGTACCCACTGGCAGCATGGCAGGAATCTCAACGTCCTTGTAAAGGTGATTTTAACCTCATATATATGTATGTATGTACATTTATGTGTATGCATTTCTCCTTCATCCCCTAAAATGTTCATGAGAAGTTAGACACCTAATGAAGTAAGAAGTTTTCATTATGAAAACAAAACAGATATTCTGAGGAAAAATACCTAAGTAATAGAAAAGCTTAGATTTGGCTGTGTGTTTTAGAGAGTCATAAGAGTGTGCCCACTGCTGGTAATTACAGACAGTATGTCTGTGGTGATGAATGAAGACTTCATTCTGTTCTTCCTTTTCAGCCACGAGTGAAATGGTCTTTCATTTTTATTTTGTTTTGTTTGTTTCATTGATTTGTTCCAAGTCAGATTCTACCTGGGTTCCAGTCTTCACCAGAAAACATACTAGGTACAGATTGAAGAACCAAAGGATCATGAATATTCTCACACATGTCTTTCCCCTGACCATGCCATAATTCCCTAAATCTTGCTTCACTTTCCAAGCCAAGGAAAACTGGTGAAGCAATAGTGCTAAGAACCCTTGTCTGTTTCCAATGGATGACTAAATCAAACCAGTATTAAAATGTATTGTGCTATTTAAAGTTTAAGGAAAACTCATTGTGTCAGGGGAAGTTTCCATCCAATAAGATGTTTCCAAGTAACCAAACCAAGGCTTAATATTAATTATCAGTTCTTGGCCAATAACTAAGGCTTTTTACTAGCTAGCTATTATATTTTCAATTAACTGATATATTTATCTATGCTTTGCTCCTGGACTTTGTACCTTTCTCAGTATGTCATGTCCATTTTGCTTCTCTCTGTATCTGCTTGCTGTATTCCTCTGACTCTCCCCTGCTTCTTTCCAGCATTCTCTGTTTGGCTCTCCCCCTAACCTTATCCTGTCCAACTATTGGCCAGTCAACTTCTTTATTAAGCCAATCAGAGTGACATATATTCACAGTATAAAGGAATATTTCACATTTCTCCCTTTCTGTCTAGTTAAAATTAAGGTTTTTAACTTTAATGTAGTGAAATTATAGACAACCAAACAGTTATTAGGTAAGAATTGCAATTACAATATCCAGTTCATTTGTATTTGGCAAATTTAAAGAAAATACTTTATCTTTGTGAGTCTAAAGTTTTTTATAAGCTAACCTTTTATCAAAACTAAGGAAAACTTTAACTTTGACTATCTAGTTTCCAGCTCCATCAAAGACACCAGAAAGGTTAAATGTTGGCTTCCTGGACAAACCACCCTAGGTTCTTCTGTAATGTTGTGGCATCCAACTTTGTCCTTTCAGTCTAGTATATCTGATAGACATTTCTGAGAAGCAGGAAATTTTAAAGGACTATCCTATCTTGTCGTAGCGAAGTTTGGAAGTCACCTTTTTTGTGTTCTGCTAGTCTAGTTTGGAGTATCCTGTAAACAAATGAGGCAAGGGCAGTTTCTTTAGCCACATGGCTAGTTTTTGCCCTAAAGAAAATAAACCCCATGCAGAGTTTTTTCAGTGCCCTCATTCCCAAGAGGTGGGGTGGGTGGTTTTTGTCATTTAGTAAGTTATAAATATTTTTCATTGTTTAGGGGAATTAGTTATAAATAATTATTGGGAATGGAAAGAAAAAAGTTTAATAAATTAGATTAGATTCAGGGATATCATTCTGAAAAGAAAAAAAGGAGATATAGAAATGATAGAATAAAAGGATAAATTGTTGAATCTATTAGGATAGATTGTTGAATCTATTTCTAAACCATAAATGGTAACTACTAACCTTAAATATTTTACACTGATATGGATTTTCAGATGTTGATATAAATTTGAGGTTATTTTTTGCTATGCTGTATATATGTTTCTACTCTTAAGATATCTTTGTATACCAATACAAATCTAAGGTTATTTTTGTTAGGACATACTATACATGTATTTCTACTCTTGTTTAAGGTATTGTACCTGTGAAGCTCATTTAGCAATGTAATGTAAATTTTTAGTCCTTAGAAGTTATTATTACAAATTATTTAAGATAATAAAGATAAATAAATGAGATAAATAAAATACAGATTAGTAACTGTCACCTATTACAATCAAACTTGTAGTCATGTTAGGTATGTTTTCAAAGTTGAGCAGAGATATATTTTAGATAGACACTTAAGAGATATGTAGAATATGGCATATAAGATCCTTTAATAATATAAGTTTTTATAATAATGAGATATTCCTGTTCCTGGCAACACCAGTCTACTTCAGAGAGAATGATGAGCATCAAATAAACTCCATATGGAGTTTACTTTTTTTGAGGCAAAACTTAGTCACTGGGCAAGAAACTGCCCTTGCCTCACCTGCTGACAGCATCATGTTTAAATTGAACAAACAGGACATAAAAGAAAATGACTGCTGAATTTTTGCGAAGATAAGTCCTTCAAAATTTCTGCTTCACAAAATGTCTGTCATATCTTCTAGACTTGTAGGGCAAAGATAGATGCCACAAGATTACAGAGGAACCTTGGGTTACTGTCCAGGCAGCCAGCTGTTTCTGTCATTTCTTCGTTTTGGAAGTTATTTGTTCTATACTTCCTGTTTACTCAGGTTATATTTATAGTCTTCTCAGGTCTTTGATGGAGTTGAAGACTAGATAGTTACGTTTTCCGTGTTACCAAATTCAGAATAGAAACTCACAAAAGATATGTAAAATATATATGTTTGAGATACATAAAAAATTAGTTTGGGGTTCATAATGCAAGTTAGGATAGAAAGTGAATTATGTACAAAATATTGGACTCACCATGATAGGATAGATAATGGAGTATTTTCTCTGACTTTGCCAAGTGCAAATGGACTGGACATTGTCAATGTAGTCTTTACCTGTATGTATGTGTATATCGTAATTGTACTTATTGTATATGATTTTACTATGCTAGACCCTCCCTTTTACTTAGACAAAAATGGGGAAATGTTGTGTGATATTTTGATCTCACATCAGAGAGCTTAGATGACTGGCTCTACTCTTTGTTAGCAGCTTCTCTTGGCAAGTATCCCATGACTCTGGCATTTCCAACATCTTAGGGTCTCTAATGCAATCTAGACTTCACCTACACAGTTTTATAGAATGGCTGCTCAAGGCCTTCAAGCAGTGTTTCCTCAGCCACACATCTGTCTTCAGTGGCACTCTGTAGCCACAGAGGGAGATTCCACAACACCTTTACTTGTACATCTTTCTTGACCCTAAAGCTAGAACTACGTAGATAGCACCTCCAGATGCTGTACCCACTTGCAGTGAAGCCTGGATCCATTGAAGTGCACTTGCAGAAATTTTCCTTGTGTCACTGTGCAGAGGCAGAAGACCCTCTAGCCTTTGCAGGTCACGGTGACAACACTGACCACCACAATGGGTCAATAAAAAGGTCTCACAATAACTTTTAACTATTTTGATTCAAATAAAAGTAAAAACCCAATGAATTATAATTTGTTTAATGTTCCCCAAAGCAGAGTTTATAGAGAATCATAAAACATTGAACACCCTTATCATAAAAGGAGAAGAATCCAAAATCAACCATCTGTATATTCCTGACTGAGGGAATACCAAACAGAAAACAGAAACAGAAGCAAAACATTACATTCAAAATGACTGGAAGATAATTAAAAATTATCAGTGTATAAGACATTATTATTGAAAACAGAAAATTCATAGAAAAAATTAATCAATTAAAAACTAATGCTTTGGGCTGGAGAGATGGCTCAGAGGTTAAGAGCACTGCCTGATCTTCCAAAGGTCCTGAGTTCAATTCCCAGCAACCACGTGGTGGCTGTCAACCATCTGTAATGGGGTCTGGTGCCCTCTTCTGGCCTTCAGGCATACACACAGACAGAATATTGTATACATAATAAATAAACGAATATTTTTTAAAAAAACAAAACTAATGCTTTGAAATGATCAATAAAATTGATAAATCTCAAGTTGTAATAGTAAGAAAAAAGAGAAGGCTCACAGATAATTAGTATTACAAATGTAGGAGAAGATATTACTACCTTCTTTGTGGATTCTGAGATGGTGATAAGGTAACTCTGTATGTAGCCCACAGGATCAGCTTAGATGAAATGAGCAAATTCTCTGAAAGACATAATGTTCCAAATGTTATGCTGGAAGAAATAAGACATAAATAAGTTCATATTTGACAAATGATCAAAGGTGATCTGTCTGGCCAAGATAATCTTAAAAACCAACCAACAAACAAACAAACAAAAAAAAATAGAACCTGATACTGGAGTAATTGCATCTATAACCCACCCCACATTAACCCGCACAGAGAACGTATACTCTGCATAAAACTAGGTCAGAATTGATCCCAGACATAAATAAGATAACAACTCATCAGACTCTTGGAAAGTGATGCTGGGGAACACATGGATGACCTCGAGAATGCTGATGACTTTTTAGGTACATATGGGAGAGATAATTGATAAGATAGACTTCACTGATATTAAAAGGAACTGATCTGTTAAAGACAGACCAAAGAAAAATATTTTTAAGAGACATACCTGGTAAGGACCATTGTAAAGAAATGTGCAAAAATTTTAAAGCAAAATAATAGCAACTTGATTAAAGATAGACTAATGGCATCTGTGATGGCTTACCATAGAAAATTTATGGATGGAAAAGAAACATGAGAAACACAAAATCATAGATCTATGGAGAAAGAATTTAAACACTAAAACAGCACTGTACCACCACATGAAAGTTAGAGTGGCTAAAGTTTGGAACATGGACAATACCAAGTCCTGAAGAATGTGGGTTGTCGGAAACTTCATTTAGTATCAGGATAACGTGAATGGCACAGCTACTTTGGAAGGCAGCGTGTTCAATTCTTAAAGAAGTAAGCATACGTTGACCAACTGTGCAATTATGTTCTTTGTGCTTACTGTAAAGAGCTGGAAACTATGATCACTTAAAGACCTGAGCATAAATGTTTATAGCTTTACCATAATTGCTGAATCTTGGGAGCAACCAAGGTATCGTTTAGTTCAGTGCATTTATGGGTTTACCACGGAGCTGGGCTGTGGATAAACTGTGGTAAAAGCAGGTAATGGAAACTTACTCCGCGCCAAAACAAGTGAGTTCTCAAACCCTGAAAGGGTGTGGTGGAAACTCAAATGCTGTTGGTAAGCAAACTAAAGCGGTTCTAGAAATGTTGCATGTGGTGTTATTTAAACTGCAAGACATTTTGTAAAAGAAAAAACTACTGGACCTAGTGAAAACAGTAGTTGTTAAGATGCAGGATATGGGAGAGGCTTGAGGATGGCTAGTGTGAAGACAGTAAAATTAGACCGTACTGTATAGAATGATAGAAGCATGGAATTATATATTTTTCCAAGTCTATTATACATCAATCACGAATCCTAGTGTAAAGTAGGGACATTTGGGGAGGATGGTGTATCAATATAGGTTCATCAGTTGCAGAAAAACGTTCTGCTGTGGTCTGATGTTGAGCTTGAGAGAGGCTGAGCATGAAGTGAACAGGAAATATATGAGTAAACTCTGTAGCATCCATTTGAGTCTCACTGACTGCTATACAAGAAAATAAAGGCTTAAAATATACATACTAAAAACCATAGTCAGCAAATTAAGATAGAAGCAATTTTATAATGAACTCAAAAGCTCCAGCAAAACACACTACATTAATAGATTTCTCCATTCATATATGTTTAAAAAGATCTCTTAGAAAACTAAAAAGAAATTTCTAGTAAAAGGTACCTAATATAACTTAGTACAAATGTGTGTGTGTTTGTGTGTGTGTGTGTATGTGTATAATTGACAAAGCATTTACAGTATTGTCTTAAATATCTTAAAAACTTATAACTTGTGAGCTCACAAAGATTGTGGCAACGAGACCTGCACAGGTTCAAACCAGACAAAATTCTGGAAGGGGAAGTAAAGATAAAGTCCTTTGCAACTGACACCTTCTGAGAAAGAAGAAATTGGTTTTCTCCAGTGGAGTACCACAAGGTCTCTCAGGCACACTCCAGGGCCCATGCCAGGAGTACTTGGCCACCTCAAAACAGACACCATGTTGATTTGTGTGTGCTTTTGATTTTGCTTTGGTATTTTTGAAAATCTTTTTTGCTTTCTTTTTTTTGTTTTGTTTTGAATATTTTTTGGAGAGAGAGATAGAGGCAGAGAGAGACAGAGATAGAGCCAGTGCCAAAGACAGAATGAAGTTGAGTGAATAGGGAGGTAGTAGGACCTGGGAAGATTTGGGAGAGTAGAAAGGATATAATCAAAATATGTCACGTAAAAAAGTTAAAAAAATTTTAAGATTATTGCTGTGCTTGCATCTATTCATTATTTTACTGTATGCTCTACCTTATGCAGTAATGTGTAAGTTTATTTAGAAGATATATTGAAAAGTAAGAGCAGAACTTATCAGATGGGATGATTTATTGTATAAAAATCCAACTTTTATGAAATCAGACTTTACAATTAAATGGAGAATTTCCAGTTTGGTTACAGGATATAAAAGTCTTGATATATAGTATATTTTAAGATAATCAGAAACTGAGCAAATAGGGATTCAAATGCCACTGACAAAGTGTGAAAATATGTATCTAGTGCCATGGGTAATGAAAATATTTAGCGACTTTACTGAAATACTTGTAAAGTATTATAGAAAGATATTAAAAGATCATAATTAATAGATGATATGACTCATTCCCTCTTCTGGGCAGAGCTAGACAACTCTTCTTAGCCCTCTTTCTGGGTCATTGTGACCAACTGACAATCATTGTAGCTCATGAACTATAGCAAAGCGGTTCATCCACTCGCAAATCTGGCTCATAAGTGATTGTGATGTGAGTCTCAGTGCCCTTCCTGGCTTGTTGTCAACAAACACAGAGTTAACAGAGCCATCAACTTTGAAGTCTGTGCCCCTGAATCACTGCTTTAAGATCCACATATATCCCGGGGAAACCCATCTTGTGAGTAATAATTAATGTACAGTTAAAACTTTAGTATCTTCCTGAATGTATTTTTGTAGTATCTATCATTACTTATCTTGACTCAGACAGACACGTCATGTTTATAAACAGGAAGACTCCTCATCCTTGCCAAAATGGTCCTCTATAAGCTGATCTACAGTCCTGATAGCTTCTAATGAAATTTCCACCAGAGCTGTTAATGACACTTGCCAAGCTGATGCTAGGAATTTATGTTAGAATACCCAAGTACTCGGAATAGCCAAGGTATTTATGATGCCAAATAAGGAAACCTAGGTAGAATGAGATTGTCTCCTCAGTTATGTGAGCTAAGTATAGCTCAGCTACTCACTAGCAGAGGAAGGGAAAGTTGGAGCTATAGTGAGTTTATGCTTACAGATAGTAAAGGTGTTAATTAAATGGTGTTACCATGCAACAACAAACATAAGTACACATTGTTCAGTAAACTCACCATCATGGCCTTTGAGTGAGAAAAACCATGCAGCCCAAAATTGGTATGATAAGATTTATTTAGCAATTGAAAGCTAGGGTATGTATCATATTTGGGAGAGTGGCCGTGTGGTGAGGCTAGAAATGAATGGGAAAACTGATAAATGTGTGCTTTAGAGTGTGGGTGCTCAAGAGGCCATGGGCAAGAACACAGAGGATGGGGCTTCCATCTCAGTTCTCTTCCAGTGACCGAGCTGCTGAGGTACCAGGGCCCTCTGCTTCCCATGCATTTGTGCCACGTTTCTCATGTGTCAAGAATTTCCTAATGTAAAATATGAAAATTATCACTGGCCTCAACCATTTTCTACAGATACAGCATTACATGCTAACTCACTAGGTGAGAGTTGAGCTTTTCCATTAATTATGCCTACTACATACAGCTGCTTCTCCTTTAAGTATCTTCTGCTGCAATTTACCTGATGGGGGAGAGTCTTCTGTTTTGTGTTAATTTCATTGGTTAAATAAAGAGACTGCCTTAGCCCTTTGATAGGACAGAAAATTAGGTAGGCAAAATAAACAGAACAGAGTGCTGGGAGAAAGAAGCCGAGTCAGGCAGTCGCCATGATTCTCCCACCGGACACAGAGGCAGGTTAAGATCTTCACTGGTAAGCCGTGCGGTGGTGGCGCACGCCTTTAATCCCAGCACTTGGGAGGCAGAGGCAAGTAGATCTCTGTGAGTTCGAGACCAGCCTGGTCTACAAGAGCTAGTTCCAGGACAGGCTCCAAAACCACAGAGAAACCCTGTCTCAAAAAACCAAAAAAAAAAAAAAAAAAAAAGATCTTCCCTGGTAAGCCAGCTCGTGGTGCTATACAGAATATTAGAAATGGGTTAGATCAATATGTAAGAGCTAGCCAATAAGAGGTTAAAACTAATGGGCCAAGCAGTGTTTAAAAGAATACAATTTATGTGTTATTATTTTCGGGTATAAAGCTAGCCAGGAATGTAGCCCACTGCTCGTATTACAACATTTACCTGTTGCAAGATACTTGTCTTTGAATGTTGAATGGGGCCTTTGAATGCTGAATGCAAGTGTGTGTGGTGGCCTTTCTGACCACAATTTATCTTATTTAAATAGACTTTAACAGTTACTCCCCTGCAACAAACACAAGTTGAACATCCATCATGCTTCATAGTCTACACAATGAATATATGAGGACTCTCCTCAGTGAGCTAGGTGTAGTGATCCAGTGAGAATCTGCTACCAAAGGCATGTGATGGCAAAGTGGTGGTGAGGAACGTGGAAGGGCAGAGAGACTGGTTCTGTGTTTCAGGGAAGGCTTCGAGGAAATGTACTGTGAGATGAGCCTTGAAGGATTTCCCTAGTTTTCCTATATGAATGATATTCTTCCCGTTACCTTGCCCAGCTCAGTGCTTTGAGTGTTTCAGTGAATCACTCAGCCCTGTCGAGAACAGGCTGTTTTGTAAATAGGTTTCTCCACTGCCTCTATTTCTGCCTCTCCCCCTGCCACTCAGAGAAAAGCACTATTGCTGTCCACTAGAGAAGAATATTAATCCACTGTGGGAGTTGGCAGAAAAACAGAGGTTCCATTCTCCCTTGTCTAGCCTGAGGTAAAGAAGGTGCCCTAAAAATGCCAGATAAATATTTTTATGGAGCATTATGTCTCCATGAGTTACCTGCCCTATTGAGACTGGCCACTTAGTGCCCAGTTCTTACATGAATGAACCAATGCCTGAGAAATGTACTACCCCAGAGAGAAACTTCTGAGGAAGAAAAAGATCATTGTTGCTGGACACAGCTTTAAGAAGTCACATGCTGATTTTTCTGTTTCGGAATGATGCAGCCACAGCTCTAGGTTTGGAAGTATCTCAAATCCTTCTAGTTTATTTCAGCCATTAGAAGTATGTTTGAAAACTCTTGGCTCAATGTAGGCCATCCTTAGTAGTGAAAATTTAATGCAGACTGTTAAAAAAATCTGCATAGTTTTTCTAGCGATCCCAAAGCCTGGTGTTTCAAACAGAATTTGAAAACAAAGGGAGAGGGCATCTGCTTTCTTCTCTCCAAGATCCCTTGAGGATGTGAATTATCATACTCTTTCTTTTTGTGCTTTGCCAACCCATGGCAGATCTGCATGCATATCTTCCTTGCCTCCACGTACTGTAGTTGGAAACTGCTTGTTTGGTTCCCAGCTGCCCAGACCTGAAATAATCACACAGAAATTGTATTATTAAAACACTGCTTGGCCTGTTAGCTTAGGCACATTCCTGGCTAACTCTTATATCTTAAATTAACCCATCTATTAATCTGTGTATCACTACGTCATTGTAGCCTACCGGTAAAGTTCCATCCATCTGGCATCTGTCTCCCGTGGAGGCTCCATGGCTTCTCCTTGACTCTGCCTACTCTCTCCTCCTCTATCTGCTTGGAATTCCCACCTTGCCCTATGTTGCACTGCAATAGGCCCAAAGAAGCTGCTTTATTAACCAATGGCATTCACAGCATACAGAGGGGAATCCCCCGTCAATGTACCGTGGCTCAGTCTCATTAATCTTGACAGGCCTTGAACTGAACACCGGTGTTTGTGTCTTAGGCCTTT
The DNA here is from genome assembly GCF_950005125.1 of Chionomys nivalis. NCBI lineage: Eukaryota > Metazoa > Chordata > Mammalia > Rodentia > Cricetidae > Chionomys > Chionomys nivalis. The sequence continues at coordinate 95,148,290 of NC_080091.1, forward strand.
GTGCTGTATCTTCCTCCTGGCAGGACCCTCTTAGATGCTTACAGAACTCTCTCTTATTTCATTCAGATTTCTGCTCAAATCTGCTCAAATGCTGCCTTACTGAAGTATGTTCTCCTGGTTCCCTGTCTTGCTCTCTGCACCTAAATCTTCTGTAGGCTTCCCCAAAATATGTCTTATCTGGTGACATTGTATCATTTTGATGACACATTTCCATGCTCATTGTGTTTCTCTCTTTTTTGATAGAAGCTCCTTGAGAGCTAGAGGTTTGCGTGCATCCTGGTACTTGCTCTAGGATGATGTTCACTGTCACTGAATAAAGGAAAAAGGAGCTTACCTTTCTGCTGCCTAGAGAAGGGGAAAGGCTCCTTGGTGTAGCCATGGTGCTGAGATGGGTTTGGGGAGTTTGCTTCTGATATAAAATGCACAGAACTTGACATAGGTCTGGCATCTTCTACATTAGTGGCACAACTTTGGGTAGCTCTGAATGCCAAATGTATTAGATCAAAGTTGGTATGGTCCAAGTAGAGGAAGAAAGTGATACAATCTTGTAAATCTTCAAATGTTAATATAATTGTTACCACCTCATTGAGCCAATACGCAAATATTGCAAGAGCTTACCAGCAATTCAAATTAAAATATATTATTTTAAAAATTAAAATAGCTCTCCTAAATATCAAAAAACTTCTAGTAATTCTTAAAAGGGAAATTAAGTGCAATTAAACAACAGTCTAGAGGCTGTTATAAACCAACAAAATGCAATGTTTCTGTATATGCATATATGCAATTGCAGTTATAAGTGCTGTTTCCTCACCTCTTAAACTTCAGTCTTTATAAAATTAGCGAGGGCTTTCTTATTGTTTCTTTCTCTGAGGAATATGTAGATATTGTCATCTCAGCTGGTTACAGAGTTTAATTTTATAACATTCCCAGCCATCTCTCAGATTTAATGTGTTATTATTTTTTATGCGGGGGTGTTGTTCGGGAGGGGGAGACACGAGACACGCGGGGTTGGGGAAGGAGAGACGAGACACGCGGGGTCCCATGTGGGTAAACTTTAATGGGGGAGGGTAACATACAAGGAACGGGAGTGAAGAGACGGAAGGGAAAGAGGAGGGGAGAGAGAGAGAGGGGGGGCGGGTTGGAACGCCCATTTTTAAAGGGCTCTGGTCATTCTGGGAAAAAGTGTCCTGCGCGTGCGTGGTTTTCCATTGTACCACTGGGGTTTGTAGTCCACTTGGAGACTGTATTTTCTGCGCATGCGTGGCCTTGTCTCCAAAAGAACAGCATTCCACCCTTTTGGTTTTATTAAAAAAAAAAATTGAGGGGGGGGGTTGAGGGTCTTAACGGGTAGGGAATAGGGGCGTAGCCCGGTCTCTCATGACTGCTTCCTGCTGACTTTGGGCATCGAGGGGTCCGGGGAGCGTCCGGTTGTCCTGATGATGTCATATCGATGTTTTGTCCGCTGGCATCAAGTGGCTGATTGAAGAAATCACACCTGTCTGGAGATCGCATCTGCCTGGAGATTGTATCTGTCTGGCTCTTGAGTAGCTGGGTCACCGTTAGGATGCTGGAAAACAAAAGTCGCATTAGTAGAGAGAAAAAAGTTAGAGGGGAGATTTGGGGTGGAGGGGGTTGGGGTGGAGGGGGGGGCTTCAGGAGGCCAGGGGTTAAGAATAAGAATAAAAAAGGTAAATGATACTTATTCCGTTAATTGAATGATACTTATTCCGTTTTGCTTGTGTCTGCTTTGTCCAGGTGGGTCAGGCTGGTGTCTTGGAGCTTAAAGAAAATGTCTCAAAAGAAATAGATTTTAATCATATATTCCTTAACATTTTAGGGGTCACTGCTGCAGTCAGTGACAAACCTGTTATGTCAGGAACTTGGTTAAGCATTTGCTTATCACCTGAACCTCTTGGCTCTGTGTTTGATGATGATTTCTGTAGAGACAACTGGATGGTTATTTAGGAATTTAGAAAAGGGAGGGTGTATTAGCACAGGAAGAAAAAATGAAAAATGAGACCATTGTTTTCCTTAGGGTGGAGTAGAGGGGGTTGGACCTGTTGTCCTTTGGAACTTGAGGGAACATGGTCCCGTCTGAGTTACCGTGTAAGGAGGATTGTTTTGAGCTGTGGGGATGAACGGTTTCAGATGTGACAGGTGAATCCAGTGAGGAATTCCCTCGAGCTTGGCAGCTGTGGGAGTTAGAAGAATTACCCTGAGGGGACCCTGCCATTTAGGGGAAAGGGGTGAGGGACGTTGACCTGGAGGTGAGAATAAAACCTTATCTCCTATTTTAACCGGCGGTGGACATGTGTTAACACATGGTTGAGGTAGTGAGTGATCTGTAAAGTCCCACAGCAGTGAACGTAGGTGGAAAAGGAGGGGAGTGAGCAGGTGATCAGGAAGGGGAGAGGTTCCCGATGGGAGGCCAGGGGTTAAAACTGGCCGCCCATACATAAGTTCAAACGGTGAAATGAAAAGAGGGCCCTTTGGGAGAGCCCGAAGCCTGAGAAGGGCCAGAGGCAGAAGCCTTACCCAGTCGAGGTGAAGTTCTTGTGACATCTTAACGAGGGCATCCTTTAAAGAGCGGTTAGTCCGTTCTACCTTACCTGAAGACTGGGGGTGGTATGGTATATGAAAATTCCAGGGGATTCCAAGTGCCCTAGACAGATTCTGAGAAATCTGGGAAGTAAACTCTGGGCCATTATCTGACTGAAGAGAAGTTGGGAGCCCGAACCGCGGAACAATTTCTCGGAGGAGGATATCAGAAACTGTCTGGGCTCTCTTGTTAGAGGTGGGGAAAGCTTCAACCCACCCAGACATTGTATCCACCAACACCAGGAGATATTTAATTTTTTTAACTGTGGGCATATGAGTAAAATCCAGCTGCCAGTCAGTTCCCGGAAGGGAGCCCCTGGCTTGGTGAGTAGGGAAAGGAAAGCTACGATATTTGGTCCTGGGATCTGACTTTTGGCAGATCTCACAGGGGGCAGTGGTAGCCTTTAGGAACCTGATATCCTCAGGTGTTGGTTTAATATATATTTTTACAAAATTAAGTAAAGCTTTTTCATTGGGATGAAATAGCTGGTGCAGGTAGGACAGGATCTGTTGGGTGTCAGGAGGTGTCTGCGAGGCCATGGGCTGTGTTGTTAGTACTCCCTGAGGTAGCTGAGGCAGACCTGGGCTCTGGAGTGCTGCTGTCTTAGCGGCTCTGTCAGCTCGATTGTTTCCCTTGGAGACAATAGAGCTGTCAGACTGATGAGACCGGCAGTGAATAATTCCTATAGCTTTAGGGAGATGGGAAGCTTTTAGTAAGTCCATGATATACTCTGAGTTGGTAATAGAGCCTCCCTTCGTTGTGAGAAGCCCGCGCTCCTTCCAGATGGCCGCATGAGACAGCAGGATATGAAACGCATATTTAGAATCTGTGTAAACATTTAAAGATTGCCCCTCAGCCAACTGAAAGGCACGGGTGAGAGCTATCAGCTCAGCCTGCTGGTTAGTAGTATGAGCAGGGAGTGCCTTTGCCTCAACTATCTCCGTGTCTGATACTATGGCATAGCCTGCTCTGCGAGTCCCATCACATAGAAAGGAGCTGCCATCCGTGTACCAGGTATGAGTAGCCTGGGACAGACTGCCCTCCTGAATATGTGAGGGGTGAGGCAGTAGGTCTTCCAGGACCTCGATGCAGGAATGGGATGGGGAATCATTCACATTAGGTTGAGGTAGAAGATTTGAAATATTAAGGGGTGGGCAGCATTGAAATGTGAGACTGGCATCTTCCACCAGTGCCACCTGAAGGGAAAGAACTCGAGAAGGGGGTAGGGTCTGTAGACCTTTGTAAGTTAAGAGGTTGGACAGGTTATGATGAGAGAAGACTGTAGTGGGTGCTCCGAAGGTTAGTTTTTTTGACTCACGAATAAGAAGTTCAGCGGCCGCCAAGGCACGTATGCAGGATGCCCAGCCCTGAGTGGTGAGGTCCATTTTCTTTGACAGGTAAGCTACAGGTGCGAAGGAGGGTCCCAGTTGATGACCTAGGACTCCCAGAGCGTAACCTTCCTTTTCTGCTACGTAGAGAGAAAAGGGGCGGGTTAAATCTGGAAGATGGAGGGCTGGGGCCTGGATAAGGGCCTGCTGGAGTCTCCGGAAGGGCTTGGTGATGGGGTGGAGAAGGGGCTCATGCAGAGAGCCGAGAGCTGCTTCGTATAGAGGGCGGGGAAGGAGGGAGAAGGAGGGAATCCAGGAACGCAGGAAACCAGCCACTCCTAGGAATGATAAAACCTCTTCTTTGGTGGAAGGAACTGTAAGAGATTGAATTAGTTTTTTTCTGTCCAGAGTGATGGCCTTTTGGGTTGGGGTTATGGTTAATCCCAAATACGTTACCTGAGTGGTGGACAATTGAGCCTTAGAGGGGGAAACTCTGTAGCCCTTTTTGGATAAGAAATTTAATAAGGCGGCGGTATCAGTCCTACTAGTCTCCAGAGATGGGCTACACAGCAGAATGTCATCGACATAAAGTAGCAGTTTTGATTTAAGGAGGGACAGTGAGAGCAGATCAGAGGCCAGGGCCTGGCCAAAGAGGTGTGGGCTGTCCCGGAATCCCTGAGGGAGGACGGTCCAAGTTAGTTGTGTGGAGAAATTAGTATCAGGATCTGTCCAGGTGAAGGCGAAGATGTTTTGAGATTGAGGGCTGAGAGGAATAGAGAAAAAGGCATCTTTTAGGTCTAAAACTGAGAAGTGGGAGGTTCCTGAAGGAATGTTAGACAGAAGGGTGAGGGGGTTAGGGACAACTGGGTGTAGCGGGACGACAGCAGAATTAATACGTCGGAGGTCCTGAACCAAACGATAAGTTCCATTAGATTTCTTAACAGCCAGTATAGGAGTATTAAAGGGAGAAGAGGTGGGGCGGAGCAGCTTTTTCCTTAGAAGGTCAGAAATTATGGGTTTTAGTCCTCTGAGGCTTTGGGAAGAGAGGGGGTATTGAGCTTGAGTAATATACTTGGTGGGATTTTTTAACTGAATAACGATGGGGGAGTGGTGTTTAGCGACGGCAGGATTCTGGGTGTCCCACACGAGGGGGTCCACCTGGGAGGCTGGAAGAGGAAAGGGCGTGTTAGTATCAGGAGATCGTGGGGCCAGGAGAAGAAGCAGCTGCGTCACCGACGAATCTGGAACAAAGCGGGTGGGGGGTGCGAAAGAAATGAAGGCCCCCAACTTGGTTAGGAGATCCCTTCCCAAGAGTGGGACCGGGCAGGTTGGTAAAACTAGGAATGAGTGGGTGAGAAAGATATTTTTAAATATACAATTGAGAGGTGGAGTCTGGTGAGGAAAATAAGGCTGTCCCCCTACCCCAACAATAGGGGAGTTTGAGGGAGAGGTTGGTCCCCAAAATTCTCTTAGAACCGAGTAGGTTGCTCCGGTGTCCAAAAGAAACGAAATGAGGCGTCCCGACACTGTGAGAAGTACCCGTGGCTCCTGGTTGCAGATGGGCGTGGCGGTCGGGTCGTCGGAGCCCGGGAACCTTCAGTCCTCCAGGGCCAGGCCCAATAGATCGACCTGAGAATCCCCTGGGCCTGTTGCCCCCGCATCATCAAACGCACGGGGACAATCTATGGACCAGTGACCCTCCCTGTGACATTTTGGGCAGTGACCCCTCGGGTTACGATGAGGGTTAGGGCAACCTTTTGCCCAGTGACCCGCCTTACCACACTTGAAGCATGGGCCCGGTGGCTCACGCACCCCGGGAGGTGGGGGGGCAGCACGAACAGGACGGGTCGGGTCTGTCACCTCTGCTGGCTGGGCAGGTGCGGTTATCACGTGGCAGTGGTTGCGAGCCTTGTCGTTCCTGGCGTGGTACACTTTGAAGGCCACCTCCAGAGCCTGTGCTTGTGGGGTTAGGGGACCCTTTTCAAAACATCTGAGCTTGGCTTTGATATCCGGGTAGCACTGGTTAAAGAAATGGGTCATTAGAAGCTGTCTGCCCTCAGTGGATTCTGGATCCATGTTCGTAAACTGTAACATGGCTTTGGTAAGGCGGTCAAGAAATGCGGAAGGATTTTCCTTAGTGTCCTGAAAAATTTCTGCGAGTTTAGAATAGTTTACTGGTTTAAGGGCAGCCTTGCGGAGCCCTATCATGAGGCAAGTTAGGAACCGGTCTCTGGCCAGAATGCCCCCAGGGGAGTTATAATCCCAGTGGGGTTCTTGGTCTGGCACCGCCTCTGCCCCCGGAGGATGGGAGGCTAAGGTTTGGTGGACTTCATCAGCATGGAGTCTCGCTTGCTCCCAAACCCGCCTGCGCTCCTCGGGAAGCAAGTTATTAGACAGGATCATAAAAATGTCATGGTAAGTTAGGTTATAAGATTGGGTTAAATATTGAAACTCCTTTGTGAAATTGGTGGGATTAGCCGTGTATGACCCGAGTAACTTAGAAATATGTGAGAGTTCCGATAAGGCGAACGGAACGTGGACTCTCATTACACCCTCTGCCCCAGCCACCTCCCGCAAGGGCAGAACGGTGGCTGACCAGCGTCAGACTCCGCAGCACGCGAGCGCGTGAGCAGAGGGGTGAAAGAAGGTGCAAGGCGGCGGGCGGGAGTGGAGCCCAGAGGGGCTTTGGAAGATCGCGGCTGAGGGACGGGGTGGGAGGGGGATGGGGAAGAATCCGAAGACGTTTCCGACTGTCTGCATGTCCTGCGGTGTGGGCGGGTGGAAGCCTCCACCCCCCCCTGAGACCTGCGGTGGGGGTGGGGAGAATCTTCCAGCCGCTCCCGTGATCGGCGGGGGCGGGTGGAAGCCACATCGGAGGAACTGGGCGAAATCCCTGTAGATCCAGAATGGGAGCTTGTTGGGGAACTAGACGGAGAACGGTTAGGTGACCTGGAGGAGGATTTTCTGTGCCTAAAAGAAACTTTGGAGGAAAGGGGAATGGAGGAACCATCGTTAGATCGGGCAGAACGGGAAGGAGTAGCCCCGCGAGGCCGGGGAGGTGGAGGTTCGTCCGCGGGGTCCATAGCAGGAGCAGGAGGTTCCGGGTGGGGCGGCATTGCTAAGAACATGTGAGCAGGTGAGCACTGAGAGACAGTAGAAGGATCCGTTTTTAAAGCCATGTAAAAGAATGCCATAATATACATCATTTCTTTCCATTTAGCAGAACGGTGGCAAAAGTTAGCTAGTTCCCGTAGAATATCGGGGTCAAAAGACCCATACGATGGCCATTTAAAGTTACCCTGTAGGGCGTAGGAAGGCCACACCTTAGAGCAAAGACGGATGAGTGTAGATAATTTAACAGAAAGAATTAAGGCGTGGGGCTGTAGAGCTTCCAACAGCTGTCCCAGAGGAGAAGAAGGGGGAATTGGTTTAGCAGGCTTAGCGCCCATGGCTAGAACCGTGAAAATATCCGCAGAAGGCACCCGAAGATGCTACGAACACAGTTGCTCTGGACACAGGCGTCAGAGTACCCAGGGGACCGTGCTATGGGCTAGCTGACCCAGTCCTAGTTTTCGACGGGAGACGGGGGTCTCGGCTAGGAGGGGACAGTTAAGCCCGAAGGCTGCCCGTTGCAGCCAAAGCCGTAAATGGCACGAACACCCAGGCCCTGTGAAAAGGCGTCCGATTCCACAGGGGGGGTGCTAGGACCTGGCTGAGTCGAATTCAGCCAAGGTCAGGCCGCACCGTAGCGGCGGTTACGATGAAAAGAAGGAAGAAAAGGAATGAAACAGAGGACAGAGAACCAAAAGCACCGAACTTTTGGGCGCGGATAAAAACAGGTCTAGCCTAGGGCGGAAGGCCGGGGGAAGAGGGGGGGGGGTTAGCAACCACACCCAGGACACGCCAGAGGAAGCCGGGAGCTCGGCCGGCCTCCTCCAGGTGAGAGGGGATGGTTAGCCAGCCCAGGTAAACTCACGAATTAGCCGCTGACGTTGGAGAGGGGAGGGCCGTGTCGAGATGGCTGGAGCACGTGGAGTGGTTGCAGGTCGTCCGGTTCTGACCTTGTCCCGGGGGAGGCCCCGAGCTCCAGGAGGCGCCAAAACCCAGAGCCGAGGCCTCAGGTGAGGGCCCCGGGGCGAGAAGGTCCCCGAGCAGACGGCACCAAAATGTTATTATTTTTTATGCGGGGGTGTTGTTCGGGAGGGGGAGACACGAGACACGCGGGGTTGGGGAAGGAGAGACGAGACACGCGGGGTCCCACGTGGGTAAACTTTAATGGGGGAGGGTAACATACAAGGAACGGGAGTGAAGAGACGGAAGGGAAAGAGGAGGGGAGAGAGAGGGGGGGGGGCGGGTTGGAACGCCCATTTTTAAAGGGCTCTGGTCATTCTGGGAAAAAGTGTCCTGCGCGTGCGTGGTTTTCCATTGTACCACTGGGGTTTGTAGTCCACTTGGAGACTGTATTTTCTGCGCATGCGTGGCCTTGTCTCCAAAAGAACAGCATAATGATTGTGAGTCATGTTGTGTAGTTGAAGGCATACAGGAAAAGCCCACTTTGAGGTTGTTTGAATTCCCCTTTTCAATAAAGAAATTGTCCTGCCTCAACTTGATGTGCCTTGCTTTGTTGATGTCTGTGGGAGGCCAGTCCTTTTCTGAACTGAAAGATGTGGAGGAGAAGTATCTGGGGAGGGCAGTATATGGGAGGTGGGGGGAGGAAATGGGAGGAAAGGAGGGAGGGTAAACTGTGGTCAGCATGTAAAATAAATGAAAAATGTAATTAATAAAAAAAGAAAAGAAATCTTTGTTACTCTGTGATAAGTATGAAAAGTCTCAGAAAAGGGAGGGGTGTGGAGTTTTAAGAGATTTACTTCTTTAAGGGAAAAACAAACGTGTTAAATGTGAACAACACTTGAACAAACAAAGGAGTTGGGTGTTAAAGTTTCTGGCTCCAGCTTTTCAAAGTGCGGGCTGATCCTGATGTTGACTTTCTCCATTTTAAAGCATAGATTATTGCCATGTTATTGAAATTATCCACATGCAATGAAGCCATTAAAATGGGCACGGTGAGCCCAGAAAGAATGTCTATGCCTTTTACCTGAGGGAGGTAGAAGAAAGTCAAAATGAAATCAGTGCACACTAGAGATGAATGGGTACATGCTCACCTCCCCTGTGCGAAGAAGCCAGCTGTTGTTCTGCAGGGCTGGGTTTCAGTTATACACACTGCGCCATTCAGCGAGGGGCTGCTGAAGCTCTCGCCTCCTTTCTTGTCTGGTCTTCAGAATTCATTGGGTAAAAGCTTGGAGAAGAGAGAGATGCATTGCAAAAAGAAGAGGGGGGGGGGGCGGCGCTGATCCCTTACCAAGGGAGAGCATTCCTAACCCACAGTCAGGGACAACCCCAGGTGTCACCTCCTGGTAGATGGTGCCCACACCCTCCCAGCCCTGTCTTCCAAATGTGCTGGCTGTTACTCTTCCTTCCGCTGTCTCCTTCCCTGCTGTGTATCTTAGAATGCCAGGTTAGCCACATATGCGTAAACTTCCCAGCACTCAGCTTCTCATTGTCAAACTCAGTGTGATAGTCCCAGAACAAAATCTACATCAGAATGAGTGCTGACCCTACATTTAAGCAAGTTAAAGCCTGTACTATCTACCACCCACCTTGCTAGTGGGGACCAGAAGTGTTGGGAGCTCAGAGCAGACTTGGGAAGAATGCTGTTGACTTTGCTTTCGCTGCTGAAATCAACAGGAGGTACACACTGAACAGTTTGTCTTTATTTTAGGACTAGGCAGAGGTTTTAGCCTCCTTCTTAGCAATAGACTCTTTCCCAAACTCTCTACTTTGCTATTATTTTAGTCCATGGTGCAGTCTTAAAGGCACATGCCTCTGTCATTTCCCCCTTCTCTATTCAACCCATTAGGCAAACCGGCAAATTAAAATATACGTTACATTTGTTTGCTGGGAGCAGAAGAATGAATTTCAACAGTCTTCAAGGGTAATGAAGAAACTTTCTCTTAACAGCTTGACTGGCACATGGCGTACAAAGGAGTATCTGAGATGGTGTGGTGTGTGTGTGTGTGTCTGTGTGTCTGTGTGTGTGTTAAAGAAAAGTTTGGTTTGGATGAAAACTCATAGAGTTACCAGATAATTTATGATCAGCATTGATTTTTATAACATCTTCAGTTTTATTTGACATCCTGTCTCAGGTTGACTTTGGATTCGCCAAGAAGATTGGCTCTGGGCAGAAAACGTGGACATTCTGTGGGACTCCAGAGTATGTGGCCCCTGAGGTCATTCTCAACAAAGGACACGACTTCAGCGTGGACTTCTGGTCCCTGGGAATTCTAGTATATGAGCTCCTAACGGGCAAGTAAGTGAGAGCACTCAGTTCAGTGCTGCCCAACCTTGTCTTCAGAGCAGTACAAAACAGTTCACTAATGATAAAAAAAACAAAATTTAACAATCTGAAAATATCTTTTAAGATTTCTCCCTTTCCTCTCTACATTGCTTCAAGTATAGGGCTTGAATAGGAAGATTAAAATACAGATAGAAGATTCAGAAAGCTAAAGCAAAGGAGAATAGAATTGTTATAGTTTACCTAAAATGGCAAGTTTCATTGTTACAGATAACACATTTAATATGTGAAGGTTTTATAATCCAGGAATAGAAGCAACAAAAGCTTTGGACTTGGTGAAAGTTTTCTTTAATTTAATTTAAATAAATGAAGCTGTTTTCCTAGTTCAGTAAAATTCATCGATCAATCAAACTAAATTTAACCAGATTCTTCCATCTCCCCAGATGTCATTAACCAGAAATGTTAAAAGAAAGCTACAGTGGTGAATTTGAATTTTAAATGCCCTGCCAACTCCTTTCTAAGGTGCTAATGAACAGAGTTAAGACACAGCATGTGTTTCAGCAGTTACTAGTGGACTGCCATTTCCAAAGAGATGAAAGGATAAGATTAATGAGTCTGCTGTGGTTCTTAATATTTAACACAGTATAGCGTGTGTGTTCACCCACAAATACACATGAACACACACACACACTCGTTCAAAGGCAACACAGCATACTCCACATGTGTAAAATACTTCACTGTTTGCAAAGCACATCTACATATAATGTAGTTTAGTTTTCATACACTTGTGTGGATTAGATAAAGTAGGAATTTTATTATTATTTTATAATTAACATTTTTGATTATTTTATGGTTTAAATTATACAGGTTAGACAACTAGAGCACAAAACTATCTGCCTGAGATCAATAATTTGATCCCGGATCTTCTGGGTCTCTCTGTGACTTGCCTTCCATGACACATGTATGCTTTTGGACCTTGATAGCCAGTTGTGCTCAACATTAGTTTCCGAGAGATTTGAATTTTCTAAGCAATACTGAAATGGCTTTGTTAGTAGGGGAGGGATATAAATATCAGCATGCGTGACAAAACACAATTTCATGGAATCTTCTCGAACTTTCTTCTTTTTCCAACAGTAAGAATCTAAACAGGGCTTTGCTTGCTATAAAGGAGTACTCAACCACTGTGCTAGGATCTTCTTAAACATCTCAAATCCTGCCATTTAGGTAGCTAACTCAATGTTAAATTACCTGCAGCATCGTCCATATCTTTGTCCACATACACTGAGGAAATGAAAATCTGTATTTTATCGGAATCACTATTCATTATCCATAACCATGCTCAAATAGTCATCATTTAAGATATGGGTTGAAGAATAGAAATTTTCCAGGTCGTTGTGGAGAAGGACAAGTGTGTTAAGGTGTGGCTAACCTTGGGCTCTTTCTAATATTTTTTCCCCCGACATAGAAATTTCTAGGGGAGAGGTTGTTACATAGTGGTTCTTGGAGTTACAGGAAAATACATCGGTCTTCGTCACCTGGGTATGTGTCATATAGAATAGCAAGATGAATTGGGGAAATAAAGGAGGGAGAGAAAGCACAACAGCCTGGAATTGCTAAGGTGGCCTTGAACCATCATAAAGCTATTTGGCCAAACGTTTTCAGGGTAGGCAGAAGAAAAGTTTATTTTTAGTTGCCCAATCTAGTGTTTAGGATATGAGGGAAAATGAGAAAACAAAAACAATAAACAAAAAGAAACAAAGTAACCCAGTAGCAAATATGCATGTGGGCGTATATGTCATCTGTGTGTACTGAAGATGTCACAGCACCGCCTCTGCTTCCTCCTTCGTTGTCTTCACACATGGAGCACAGGCTACTGAAAACTTGATGCACTGCCTTTGCTTCAAGGTTTTATTTTTATTTTATTGTATCTTGTCAAGGGTGAATACAATTGCTTTCCAGATTGTGCAAACATAACTGAGATACAATACAGCATTTAGATCATCTAAACCAGACAAGAAAGTGTTTTAGGAATCAAAATGATATATGAATCAATATGCTACCTAACTTCAGCTCAACCAGATTTTACTCAGCATTCCTTGAAATACTCACCTAGGTGGTTTCCAGGGCCTCTTCCTCCTTCCTTAGCCTACACTGATTGCTCCTTCACTGTCTCCATTCCAGATTCTTTTCATTTTCCTGATAGATTAATGTTGGGCCAGTCAGACCTTGGCCTCTTTTCCATCCAACACTCATAGGGTAATATCCTCAAGCCCTATGGCCATAAACCTTATGAGATGACCCAAGCCATAATTCCTTAGTGACTTTCCTCAATGCTAGGCTCATAAATCCAACTGCCTGCCTGGAAGTGCCATATGGTTCTGCATCATATCCTGATTCTTTTCCCTGTAACTAGCTGTACCACCTGCTGAGCCAGGTGGCTTTCCACTGCTGTGGTGAAATAAAATACCTGAGATCATTTATGAGTAAGAAAAGATATGTTCTGGTTTCTAGTTCCATTCTATGACTCATTGATTGACCCTGTAGATTTTGAACATGGCACACTATGACAGGAACATGTGGCAAACAGTTCTGTTCACTGTGCGGTGTCCAGAACATGCAAAAGAGGAGGTGAGCACCCCAATATCCCAGTCAGGGTCATCTCCCTAGTAGCCTAACTTTCTTGCAGTATGTCTCACTCTCAAAAGTTCCGTTGCTCTCCCCTTGCGAGACAGCTTGGGGATCAGGCCTCTGAGTAGCCCAGATCCAAATGACAGCACTCACCTTTATCCTCTAGTTTGCCTGCCTCTCTCAGTGGCAATAGTCCCATTCTGTGGGCACTCCAGCCAAACATGGTCCTTGATTCCCTTTTCTCTCTTCTGCACTGCATCCACTACATTAGAAAATTCTGTTAACTTTAGCATCAACCTTAGCGCAGGCTCTATAACAAAATACTGTAAGTTGGGTGACTTTTTTTTTTTTGTAAAGAACATCATCTATTTCTTGCAATCTGGAAGTCTGGAAGCCTTAGCAAAGAGTTGAGGTCTAGTGAGGACTCTCCAAGTAGCAGACCTCTGATTTCTTATGAGACCCTCACTAGGAAGAAGATGGACAGCCAGTACTCTGTCTTAGAAGACCACTAAACCTATTCCTTGATGGCCCAACCTGAACCTCATCAGCTGCATAAGCTCTCAGCTGCCATCCCTTCGAGATTATGGGAACAACCTGACAAAGGGGCATAAGTAGCACATTTCACGGTTTAGATAGAGCCATGTCTATTTCACCACCTTCAACACTGCTTCCCACAGCCAGGCTCAGCCCTATCCGTACTTTATCTCTTGTATTAAAAACAGATGAATGTGGTTGCTATAAGTTCTACTGCTGACTCAGAATTGGTCCCCAGATCCTTACTGTGGCTCACTAGATGCATATGATGCTGCTATAATCTCGCCTTCCCTCACAGCTTAATCACTCTGCCACCTACACTGCCCAAGGCTGCCCACTCCCGACACATATTCCTTAGCGCTCCTGTCTCGGAAGTCGGTGCCCACAAACAAGACAAGTGTGTAGCCCTTCCACTCCCTCTGTCCAGTCAGACTTCTACTCTTCTGTCAGCTCAAAGAAGAGGCTTTTCCTACTCAGTGACTTAAAAACAAAAAGAGAAAATTATAGCTACTCTCCCTTTCTGTCTCCTTGGCTTTTTTTTTCTAGTGATTACCACTGCCTGACAATTTACTTGTGTGGATCATTTAAGTGATATGAAATTGGTGGAAGTTTTTTCCAGAATATAACCAAATCTGTTGTCAAGTAACTAATAAGGGAAGAGGGGGGTTAGAAAGACAGGAAGGAGGAGGAGGAGAGGTAGGAAAACAGAAGCGAAGTTCTCTCAGATGTTCATTGAAGTGTGTTCTATTTTGCATCTTCCCCAGCCCACCCTTTTCTGGAATAGACCAAATGATGACCTACAATTTGATTCTCAAAGGAATTGAAAAAATGGATTTTCCCAGGAAGATAACAAGGAGGCCTGAGGATTTGATCCGGAGGCTTTGCAGGTGAGAATGACCGTCAGCAATGCTTGGTGTTGGAGGAAGTGTGAAGGCTTTCACCACTGTGCAGATAGATACACCACTGTGTATAGAGGCTTCACAGCTAGGTTTCTGTGTTTGCAACTTCAACTTTTTATGTTGCTGTTATAACTGAAGGAAATTGGTTTTTGTGTTTTTTTGGGGGGATGGGGTGGGTGTTCGAGTAGAGTTTCTTTGTGTAACTTTGGAGCCTGTCCTGGAACTTGCTCTGTAGACCAGGCTGGCCTTGAACTCACAGAGATCTACCTGCCTCTGCCTCCCATATGCTAGGATTAAAGATTTGTGCCACCATTGTTCACTGGAAGTTTTTAAGTTAAAAAATTATTTTTGAAAATTTTGTGTGTGTGTTGACTAAGTACATATCTGTGCACAAGTACATACCTGTTACCCTAGAAGATGTCATCAAATCTGAAACTGGAGTTACAGACTGTTGTGAGCTATTATGTGGGTGCTGGGGACCCAACCCAGGTCCTGTGAAAGAACAGCAAATTTCCTTAACCACTGAACTACCTCTTCCGCTCCTTAATAGTCCTTTTCTTTTCCTTCCTTCCTTCCTTCCTTCCTTCCTTCCTTCCTTCCTTCCTTCCTTCCTTCCTTCCTTCCTTCCTTCCTCCCTCCGTCCCTTTCTCCCTCCCTCCTTTTCTCCCTCCTTCCCTCCCTCCCTCCTTTCTTTCTTCCTTCCTTTCATCTTTCCTTCCTTCTTCTTTCTTTCTTTCTTTCTTTCTTTCTTTCTTTCTTTCTTTCTTTCTTTCTTTCTTCTTTCTTCCTTTTTAAATAGGTTTCAAGAAAAGATTTACTTTTATTTTATGTGTATGGGTATTTTACCCGCATATGTGTCTGTACACCACACAGAGGTGGCCACAGAGTCAAAAGAAGGCATTGTCTCCTGGGGCTGGAGTTACAGGTTGTGAGCTGTCGTGTGGGGGCTAGGACTCAAACCTGAGTCCTCTGGAAGAACAGTCAATGAGTGTTCTTACCCACTGACTTATCTCTCCAGCCCCCAATAGTCTTTTTAAAAAATAGTATTTCTCCAGTCTTCTTTTAAATTATTGCAGCCTTCTACTTATTACTAAAAGCATCATTTTTCAGAAAAACTTTGGAGACTTTCAGAGTTTTTTGTTTTGTTTTTGCCTTGCTTAAACTGCATTGTTCTACACTATCCCCTACTCTATCTTTGATGATTTTTTAAAAACATTTAAAGTTAGTAAAGTCATTAAACCTAGTTTGGGATTCCTACACATTTCTAAATTACAGCTTAGATGTAAGTGAAACTCTAAAATATTTTCTAGTTCTCTTAGCCAAGTTGGAAAGATAGTATTTATTCAGCATCTATGCAAAGCTCATATAAATAACTGGTAGATATATCAACGCTCATCTATTGTTCCTCGGTGAGAGGGTCGTGACTTTGTTCTCTCCCTGTACTCAAGTGGCTGACCCACACAGTAGGATCTCATGAAAGTTATTGAGTCGATGAATTTAAAAACAAATGTTACTCAATTATCTAAAACCACTCAAATATTACTATTATAAACTTCTTTCATAAATTATTCCAGGCAAAATCCTACAGAAAGGCTGGGGAATCTGAAGAATGGGATCAACGACATTAAGAAGCACAGGTACTGATTTTCTTTGTTGCCAAGATAAAAATAGAAATATATAGAATAACCAGGTGCCTTAGGATTTCCATTGCTATGATAAATACCATCGCCACAAGCAACTTGGAGAGGGAAGAGTTTATTTCATCTGACAGCTTGTAGACCATCATTCAGGAAGTCAAGGCAAGAACTGATGTAGAGGCCCTGGAGGATTCTTACAGACTGGCTCACAGGCCAATCTGCTGGAAGCATTTTCTCACTTCAGGTTCCCTCTCCCCAGAGGAGCCTATCTGGTATCAGCCTGACATATGAGTCACCAATACATGAGGAGATCATGACAGGTACTCTTAGGAGACCATTGTCTTCATTTTACAGGCTTTCAACTTTTGGGTGTTTGGGTGTTCAGTGTTTCTTTGCAGATGCCCAAATTATCTCGTGTGATTTCTTTAATGTCGGACATTCCTGCCAAAAAGGAGCAAAGTTATTTTAAAAGCTGTAAAATCGCATCTTTCAGTCATAGAAACAGTATTTATCCACTGTTATTTTCATTATTGCTAACCTAGCTTCTGTAGAGGAATTAAATAATGTTTTCGGCATTGAACTTGTAAGTAAGGTGGGATATAATTCTACAAGAGATGTAGAAGAGAACAGTACACTTTGCCCCACTGTTCGACACCAACTAATGAGTCTTTTCGTTGTGGTGCCGTGAAAGCAAAGCCTTTGGGAGGGACTATGGCAGGATCTTGCTCTGGCATCACCTCGGTCTTCAATCTTACAGCCCCATTAGAATAATTCACTAGAGGCAAGTGTAGTAGAAAAGATAAGGGGAAATTTTATGACAGAATAAAGTGTGGCTTCCATGGATAAGAGTATGTGGCGGCCAAAGGAGTCGTTGCAGAGCACAGTGCTCTCGTGTCATGGCGAGAGTGCCCAAGGTGAGCAGGACCATCTTCAGCCTGTATGTGTAGTTAGGATTTATCATTAGGTGAGCAGGACCGTCGCTCCAGCCTGTGTGTGTAATTAGGATTTATCATTATTCCTGAAGTCCATGAGCAGACAGATTTCCCAAGGGTGTTTTCCTGTCCAAATTGATAAACTCACTTGGGTTAGGAGGGGCAATGATTTGTCAAGGCTCCTACTAGACTGTAGTCTTCTAAGGTTTGGGAATTCTGGATCCTGTTGGAGATAGTACTGATGGCTTTCTGGGCAGTTCAGGAGATCACATCTCCAGGGCCAAAGAAATGACTCCGCTCATTTAAAAATAAATGAAGTCCTGCAGCTCCAGTCCTCGGCCTTACAAGCTGTGCACTGTGAGGGAGGGGCCCAGCGCCAGCGTCTTTAAAACATGCTAAAGTTTAAATGGCTCCTCACAGAAAGCATATCCTGATGTATTAAAATCCTTTCTGCGGCAATTGAAGAGTAAAGAGATGAGTAAGAAGTCAAACTGTACTGTGGTTCACAGCCCCTAAGACCGGGAGAGTCATTGACTGTGTTACTTATGATGTTCGGAAGTTTAGTTGTTAAATCTTTTTATTTAATATATTTTCAAATTACATTTAGTTTTTGTCAGTTCGTGACTTATCGTATGTCATTTGTATTCTATTTTAGTTTTAAATAATACTATATATTCATTTAAAATATAATGTCCTTTGAATGTTTCTGTGAGGTCTGAAACCTCCATTTACTTCTCTGATGATGTACATTGGTTTGTACACACTCGTGATAGTATTCTCATGAGTCATCTAGCATTCCCCTTTAATGGCTGTTAGACCCCCAATAACTTCCTTGGCATCCTCTCTGATTTGATTAAATATTCATATGTGGCACATTGAACCTTTAAGATTTATGGCTTTTAAACAATCCTTGGCAAGACCTGGAATTTTCGAATGTTTTCATTTTTGTTTCCACTTTGCAGACAGAAAATATCACCTGTAACTATACTTTGATGATCCCACATAGAAATATGAGAATTTCCTTATTGCAAGCCTTTGAATAGGCTGATATGTCCATTTTGAAAACTAAAACCACCTCTAATATTTTATTCCTCTCAGGTGGAGGGGTGGTGTTTCTGTGTGTGTGCGTGCTGAGAGTCGGGATAAAATCTAGAGTTCCAAGCATGCTAAACACATGCACTACTAAGCCGCACCGCCTGCCTTCCACTGCTGTTTCTCACGGATGCAATAGGAGAATATTAGCAGTATGGGTACAAAAGGAGGCATGTGGCTGATATTGGTTTTTCTTAACAGCAGCTGCGAAATGAATAAATAAATAAATCCTAAACAGCCAGTCCTGCTGTATGAATTCATGACCCCCTCCCCTGCAATCAAGCCATGTGTTCGCCATTGTGCAATCAAGCTCCCTTATAGGGTGAATTAGAACGAAAAAGGGAGAGGGAGGGAGGGAGGGAGACAGGCCGACAGACACAGGACAGACTCTTCTGCAACTTCACAGACATTAAAGTGCTTGTAATACTTTATTCTGTGTCATCCTCTGGATTGCCTTCAACTGCAAAGCTCACGATTTATCTTAAAATCCAATTTATCTTCTCCTTTGCACCTCGGACTTTGCCAGTTTCTTTTCTCATTAGAAGATGACATATAAACCTGTACTGACAAGTGTCCCACCAATTAAAGTGATTCTTATTATCGTGTCCCCCTCTTTCTCAGTAATGAGTCCTCATACTTAGCTTTGGGGTGGCTGGAAAACAGAGTCTAATTGCCGAGAGGCTCTGTCTTGTGTTTTTCTTATTTACCTGAGGCTCTTTCCAATGCAGCAGCCAGACTGTGGCGGGATGTGCATGCAAATGCATGCTGTTATTTGACTTTTCTTCTCTCGTGAGAGTTGATTTGTTCATTCTCTGGAATAGGCAGAACTGCTGCCACTGACGCTTCAGAGTCAGAATGCAAGGGACAATCAGCAAGAGACAACGAACCGCATGCTGCTCTCTGCACTGAAAGGCAGAATTTCATTCTGCTCTCCTCCTCCTGGCTCCTTTTCTAAGCTATCAAGCTAGGTGACAACTTCAGGGTGTCGGTGGGGAAGCCTATGTGTCTCTCTAGATAAAGGGGTCTTTAAACTTCATACAAATCTCCCAAGACAATAGCTTTCTTAATAACCAGTGTATTCTTAAGAATCAACAACAGCAGCATTCCTGAAGGGGCTGGAGAGATGGCTCTGTGGTTAAGAACGAATACTGTTCTTGCAGAGGACGTGCGTTCAGTTCCAGGCCACTGTGTCAGCAGCCTATGGCTCTCTTTAGTTCTGCCCCAGGGGACCTGACACCCTTTTCTTGCCTCCTCATTGGGTGTCTGCATTGAAGTGGGTACACACACACACACACACACACACATGTGCAAGGGCACACATACACAAATATATTATTAAAAAATTATAAAGTAAATCTTTTGAAAATCTTTTAATGTTTGTATTAGATTTTTCTACTCCTCTGTCCAAAATTAATTTTTAAAAGAAAACTTTCATGCCACCTTTTTACAAAAAACTACGTGTGCCTAAACATGGTACCTATTATATGAACTTGCCCAATTTGTTCATTCTTTATTAAATCATCTTTGTTCCTTTGTTTATTAGCTAACCTAGAAATGAGGCTTTAGTCTTTTCTCTTAATGCCTATTTTTTGTTGATATGTATTTTTAAAAATTGTTTTTTTTTTGAGGTATATATTTTTCTCTGCTCCTCTCCCTACCTCTCCCCTCCCCTTTAACCCTCTCCCAAGGTCCCCATGCTCCCAATTTACTCAGGAGATTTTGTCTTTTTCTACTACCCATGTAGATTAGATCCATATATGTCTGTCTTAGGGTCCTCGTTGTTGTCTAGGTTCTCTGGGATTGCTAGCACCTATTTTAAAGGAAGGCTAGTGAACCTGGGTGCATATAAGTATACATTTCCTGACAGGAGAAGATATCAAATACATTGCCATTACTTCTGAGAACAGTGTCCACAAATCTGAAAACAAGCAGTTTCTCTGCTCTTGGTGTCAGCGTTTCTTCGCTGAATGTTATTCACATATGTGTGTGTCCTGGCAGTTGCATTGCATAAAATGCAGCCAATCTCAAAGGCCAGGATCATAGGAAAGGCCACTCATGCTAAGTAAATGTCATCATTAGCCAAATTGCAGCAAGTACGCTGAGAAATGCAAGGCTGCTTTCTTCAGTAGAACCGCAGTGATGGTTAGCATTAATGTTTCTGGGGTTCCTTGGAGAAAAAGCATTGCAAGATACGCCAAGAGTGGCTCCTGTATTTGGTGGCAAAAGAAGATCCTGCAGAAATGTGTACCCAGCAATGTCTGAAGAGGGAGCCCACGCAGTGCCAAGACGAATAGGTGTGTGGTGAGGGAACACCTGTGTCGTCACACGGGGACAGAGGATAGGCAGACATCAGCTAACACTCTTGTCTGGCTCCTGCTTTTTAGCTAGAGTTGCAGGAGCTTCTATCAAAATGGCATCTAAAGTAGAACACACTAGATCCCAATCTGCTGCTAAATTAGGCTTGTGCTGGGGAATCCAGTCAAGGATAGATCAGAAGTGTGAAGTGAGGTGAGGCTGTGGAAGGAGGGAACGTTTGACTTCTGGTGTGTCAAAAGGAGGGCAGGGACAGAGTCCCAACTCCTGCCTCGGTCACCACCATTGCTCCACTTTGCCCTGTGGTCGTTCTCTAGGTGACCACCGTTACCTTTGACCCAGATCGTGTTGTTTCCTCATCATTTTGTAATGTCTTTCTATCCCTCCTAAACTTAATACACCCTAAACTCTAACACAGCACCCAAATACGAGCTGGCATTTCATTGTTTCTTCAACATTTTCTGTCATTTTTGTTTTTAAGGTTGACTTTTTATTTCTCAACCATGTTTTATTAATTCTTTGAGAACGTATACACATAAAATAAAATAAATAAACCTAAAAATAAAAATAATGAAAAGAAATGAGGGCATCATAAAGAGAGGAATAAAGTTCTGAAAGTCTGGAGAGGTGATGGACTCTAAGTTATGAATCTAAGTGTGACAAGAAAGTATCTAGATGATTTCTGGGCCGTGTGAGTGCTTAGTAGGCAAGAGTTTAACACAAAATGGGTCAAAACAGCTTCTCCTTTAACTTTCAGCTGCTTGCAGCATCACTTTTCAAGGTAGGTAGTGAAAAAATGGATTGATAAATATACTCTGACATGCTATTCATTTATTATGTAATGCTATCCATTTATTACATAATGCCATTTATTTATTATGTAAGTAATACCCTCCATATTTTTCTCATTTTAGGTGGTTAAATGGTT
Organism: Chionomys nivalis; assembly: GCF_950005125.1. Classification (NCBI taxonomy): domain Eukaryota; kingdom Metazoa; phylum Chordata; class Mammalia; order Rodentia; family Cricetidae; genus Chionomys; species Chionomys nivalis. The sequence continues at coordinate 95,169,532 of NC_080091.1, forward strand.
TTAATTGGGAGGGCCTGAAAGCACGGAACCTTCCATCACCTTTGCGAAGAGAGGTACGATGTTTGCTGTGACATTCCCTTGATTAGTTTCTAGGAACTAGTTTCTAAAAACAGATTTTGAAAGAGGGAGAAGGGGAGGAAGAGCGAGATAGCATGTACACAAAAGATTTTAGGTGACTCTTTGAAATATTACTTAGTAGGCGAGGCTGCCCTAGTAATTATGGTATAGGGACTTAAATTGTATTGCTGGGGCTGGAGTACAGGCTCAGTTGGTCAAATGCTTGCATGCAGCATGAAGATCCCATGCATAAAAAACTGTGCGTTGTAGTGTGTGCCTGTAATCCTAAGACTGGGGAGACAGAGGCCGCAGGGTTCTTGAAACTCACCAGTGCTTTTCTTACCAAACTGATGAGCTCCAGGTCCAAGGAGAGATACTGTCTCCAAACATAAGGTAGAAGCAATGAGTAATGACTCCTGGAATCCGCCTCTGCATGCACAGGCATGTACACACATGTGCAATGTGTGGTATCCCCGCACATGCATAACAAGCACATATATACTCCATGAATACACACAAATAAAAATAATGGTATTGCCTATTTGATGAGCACTGAGGTCGCCTCTCGGGAATTAAATATATCACAGTGTCTCCTAAATCTCAAAGTCATCAGAGTTGCTCAGGTGCCCAGATGAAATGCAGTTTATTATTAATTACCATAAGAGTTGTGATGTATTTGTCATCTAACAACACGTGCTACTAAAAATGTAATTATATCTATATATAAAAGAAATGCTTGCATTATTACACAAACAGGAAAAATAAACTAAAATGTAAGGCATATAAAGAATGATCAAGAGCAATGGTCAGCCATAAAATTATTTGCCTTTGAGAAAAATTTAGAAGGGAGAACAGAATGGAACAGGAAGAATAAGAATAAGGAACTAGAAGAATAATATTGGTGTGTACATTTTAAATGATCAGTAGATATCTAATCTCCTGTGATATTTTAATTACAGTAAGTGTAGTCGAAGAAATTAGGCAAGATCACATTTTTTACTTGAATATATCAGAATAGAATTTCATTCTCTAGTAGAGTTTAGCTCTTGTGCAAACTTTGAGCTATCGATGTCTGAGTGTGCAAAGGGAGACACGGCTTCCACAATTCTTTCGGACAACACTCACATAAATTTGGTAGAATGTTGATCTATTAGTTCTTGACACACTGCTCCCAAGTCACGTGATGTTCCACTCTCTCTTAGCCTATGCTGGCCAGTATGACCCAGGAGTTGCCCCCAAACTCCCAACACACCATAATAAGTCACAATAATGTCATTAATTGTTCCTCATCTTATTTAATTAGGTGCTTTGCAGTTTGTTTTAAGTAAAGAATTTCAAACCACTTGGTCACAAAATAATTTAATACCAGAGTCATTTTATTCTCTTAGTGACATTTTAGCATTACTAAGATTTTGAATTGTCCATTTGTTTGCTATTTTGCATAGTTTATTAGTTATTAGGGTTGAATGAACTGTTCAAATTCAATATTGGTAAGAAACTTAAATGAAAGAGGAATTCTGATAAATTTTGATATTTTAAAAAGTATTTGTTTTGAAACTGTTTCTTAACTTGATAAAAGAAGGCAGATAGTACTTGTTTCACCTTTTCTTTGGAAAATACTTCCTCAGGTTTGGTAGCTCCCGAGGAATGTAACAAGAACTAAATCCTTCACTTTATCCAGTCATCTAATGGGATGGTCTTATGAGGCTGAGACTGTGACATACTGGCAGGCTTGCTCACCCCGATCCTCACCTTTGCTCTGTCCTTTCTCCATTAGCTCAGTGGCCCCATAGATCACAGCTACTTTGACAAGTATCCTCCTGAAAGGGGGGTGCCTCCGGATGAGATGTCAGGCTGGGATAAAGACTTCTGAAAGAAGAAAAGTGACGGCAGGCATGTGAGGATCAATGACACCGTGCTGAGTATTCCTCTCATGAGAGCATCAGGAAGATCTCTTAGAAGATCATCAGGGAGAAGATCCTGATGGATCACGGAAGCAGAGTGGCTAGATGTGGTTCTGAATGAGAACATCTCCTTTAGATGCTGTGAATTACCCCTGTATTCCTGTATTTGTCTCTGCTGTCAAAGACTGTCCCCTCCCTTTTACATGATCAGATCTATTTTTGCTGGCATAGCATAGATTTCTCTGAGATCTGTTCCTCCCTACAACTCATACTCTCTTGCCTCGAATCCTAAGAAAATATTAATATTTTCACCTTGAGCACCTAAGTCATCCAGATAGAAGGAAGAATATGAACAACTTTAGAAGACTCTTTCCAGGGCTGAACAGAAACCAAGGATATATTGTGACATCTTCAAGTGGTGGTTTCCAGAAATCATGAATTTCATCTTCTTTTAACCTAAAAATACACTAAATTGTTTTTCTGATTCCATCCAGGGAAAAGAAAACATTTGAATACTAGTCAGAAATACCAGTTACTTAAGGAAGTCAGTTAATCAAATCAGATAATTACATTATTTTTAATGACTTAGAAAAGTAAACAAAAACTTTCTTTTTCCTTTGGCCAGCTGTGATACCTCAGAGATTTTTCAGTATCTTCATTAAAAATCATCTAGAGAGTATGGCTAAATATTGGGCCTTTGGAAATGTTTTACCTTATATTAAAAAATATTTCCACTAGCAAAATAGAAAACCTGGTGGAACAAAATACGAAGGACATTTCCTTCCCACAAAAGACTAAGCACAATGAACTCTGGTAGGTAAAGTTGCTGATCCTTTCAAACTCTGAGATATACTGTTTAGTCCGTTATTACTGCTATTAATAAACACAAAGAACAGAAGGACCACCTTTACTCTTTATTGAGAAGCCGGTTGGCAGATGCTGGTATTTGTTGTAATCACTGAGTTAGTGGCTTTGTTTAAAGCATTTGAGTCATGTATATAATTACAGCACAAGCTACTGGGAATGTGATAGGATTTTAGAAGGCAAAGGAACTCTCAGAATCTGCTCTCTTTCTGCTGTGACTTGACAGTCTTCCAAAGAGTGAATAGGAGAGGTTCTGTGCCCTGGTCACCCGTCCCTGAGGATTTCACCGGTGAGTGTTGGTGGGTGTTGATCACAACTACTTCCTCTCTTCCTTCCAAAATGGTGGCAAATTTCGCTCTATCTTTTTAATCCGGCAGGGTAGAAACGACATTCTGCATCATTCCTAGTTCCTGTATCGTTCAAACTTCTGATTGTATTTTCATATGATAATATTCTATGTGAAAAGCAAACTTCGCCAACTCCACACGTATTTTTTCATTCTTTATAGAAAGTCAGCAACTTATTTCCTGAAGATTTAAGCCAGATAAGCGAGGCCCAGAATAAGAAAGTGCATCCTTAATAAATTATATTTACATATTTAGAGTCCTTTTGCTGAACCAAAGAGTTTTGTTTTTCAGAGTAGATTTTTAAAGATTATGTATTGTATATAAAAAAGCCATTTTTAATAGAATTAATATAACATGCTTTAAGAATTTCTAAAGTCTAAAAATATTTTATTTGCATTTGGTTTGTAATGTACTATATGTTTTTTCATGTATATATTTTATAATTATAAACAAATACAGGTAGAAAATGGATATACTGGATGGACATTAGGACTGTACAGTTATAATAACAATGGTATTCTCAAAATTGTTCCATTATTCTAGTTGAAGAGAATAATACCACATGTATAGACTTAAAACCCAACCTAGAGGTTAATTTTTCCTGTGAGTGGTCATATCATATGTAATTCTCACATATGACTTTTTTTTACTGTGTTTCCTTTATAAAGATGAAGATATGTAAGACTGAATTATCTTTTAATCTCAGCTTGATTTTTAGCTCAGTGACCTTGACAAGATGATTTGCCTTTGGGTACTCGCGTCTTACTTGTAGCACAAAGGTGCAGTGATGTTTACAGACAGATCCTTACCTGGTGTCTGGGAAGTGATCCTTGATGCGTCGATGGGAACTACTGCTACTGTATCTGTTGAAATTAAAGCGGCCTTATTGACCACTTAGTTCTGAACCATGTGTGTGGTGTCTGTATGCAGAATTGTTAAGTTAAATCAAGTCTCTGCAGTGAGGATGGTTGATCAAACTTCAGTTTATAAGAAGCATTAATCATCCCCAAAAGGAGGTGCTCTACTGAACTGACCTACATTTTGAAATTCATGAATTAAAGATACATGCACATGTGCTTGTATTTGCACACATGTGTGCATGAACACAAACACATGGGAGTATGGAAAATACCATTATATTTTAATCATTAAATCATTTTTAACTCTTCTTTTCTAGAATATAATACTAATTTTTCATGTATCAGATTTTTCCTTATGGGGTCAAATTTTCATCTTTGTAGTTTATTAATTTTTACCTAAGTATTAAAATGTCTTGGAGAATGAAAAAAATGAAGTTTGTAGAAAAGAAAGAGATGAGACCCAGATTTTCATGACCTTATTAATAAATCCACTCTTGTTCCTCTGTAATTTCAAAATATCCTTTTAAAGTTTTGAAACACTGAACCTAAATATTGATACTAGCTGGTCACAAAGAATAATCACTCAGAAATGTGTGTGTGTGTTCTTTTGACATAATAATCCATCCTGTTCTTTATTGCCAGATATCATGCTAGGATAATTTACAGCCATTGCTTCATTCACAAAAGATTCTACAGTTATATCGAACACCAACTGTTGACTGTTTCCAAAGCCTCACATTGGCCTTAAACACGTATATTTCTTTTTGTCTGGGCTGGTACCCATTGTTGTACATGTCTAATAAACTATCCTTAATCTTAGAACACTCACATCATTTTGTCATTCGCAGATCCTGTGGGCCAGGAACTTAGACAGGTGGCCAAGGCGATCCATCTGTCTGCTCCCACAACACCAGTGCTGGGAGCTAGAATGACCAGGGACCTTCCTCACCAACACATCTGGTGCCTGAGCTGGAACTGTTCGGCAACTAAAACTGCATCACTTAGCCTATACTTGCTGTTTCAGCAGTTTGTCATCTTTCCACAATGGTATCCCTAAACTAGCCCGATACCTCAAGAACAGCACTGGAATCTTAGAAAGAGGGTTCTAGCCAACAAGGGAGAAACAGTGGTGTTCCATGAGTTACTGTTACTCTGGAAGTGATTTAACATTATGTACATCTGCTGTGTTCTAGTGATGGAAACGTAAGCCCACCCGGACATGAAGGAAGGGTACAATGTATGAACTTCTACATATGTGACTTTTTAATGAAGAAGGTTTCAAATCTTATGTAGCAAGTCTTAAAACTGCCACAGTCCCCTTTCGGCTGCTTATTGCATTACTCCCCTATGCAAAACAAATTCGTTCCCTCCCAGGAGCCTCTGTAAAAATACCAACAGGCTCAGTCCCAGCATCCCGGATGTTGTCACCTAATCCTACTCAGGCCTGGATGGAGCTCCTGGGTGCACAGCTTGAGTATTCTTTCAGGTCTGAAAGCCTTTGAAACAAGTAAACAAGTTGTCTGCCCCTCATTGAATGGTGAAATTGATCAAAGGGTAACTGTGACAGAGATTTGCTTTAGGAGATGGGGGACAATGCAGGCACAGGCAGACTCTAAGAGATGTATCCAACCTGTAGCCAGTGGACTGCATTCATCTCAAGGTATGTGTGAATCTGGCCCACCACATTTGTACAGGACATGATACTGTATTTGCATCATTTCTACCCTTCCCTCTCCTTACTCCAACTCTTCTCATGCCTTCTGTGTGTGTGCGTGCGTGCGTGAGTGCGTGTGTGTGTTTGTGTGTGTGTGTGTACAGGACCTACTGAATCCACATGTACATGCATTAGCAATGACCACTTGGGATTGGAAAACCTATCAGGAGGCTCGTTGCTGGAGAAGACTGATTCTCCCTCTCTAAGCAGCTGTTGGTTGTCTGTACCTCTTCATCTGGAAGTAGGACTTTGTGAGATTTTCTCGTCCGCGTTCACATATCTGCTGGAGTTGTCATTTAGCAGGCTTAGTTTAGCCAACCATATTATCAAGATTTCATGGGTGTAGCGTCTTTGTTACATCTAGAGGCACAATCTCCAGGCAGTTATTCTAGTTCTCTCACTCTTAAATCTTGTGTTGTAGATGTTTTTGGTTCAAAGTTACACTTAGGAAAGAAAATCAAAATATTAAAAAGTTCCTAAAAATATCTAAGACTTAGATCTATAGAACAAAGCTAAGGGTATAGGAAGGAAGTTGCTTGTTTGTCCCGGCCACCCAGAACTGAAATAATGACACAGAAACTATATTATTTAAAACATAGCTTGGCCTACTAGTTCTTTCTTCTTATTGGCTAACTCTTACATATTATATTTAACCCATTTCTATTAATCTGTGTATTGCCATGTGGCTGTGGCTTACCGGCTAAAGTTCTGGCGTCTGTCTCTGGCAGGGCGACGTGGCATCTCTCCGACTCCGCCCTTCTTTCTCCCAGCATTCAGTTTAGTTTTCCCCACCTACCTTTCTCTAGTCTATGACAGGCCTAAGACAGTTTCTTTATTAATCAATGATATTTACAACATACAGAGGGGAATCCCACATCACCTCCCCTTTTCTGTTTCCACATCATAAGGGAAAAAAAAAAAAACAAGAAAAAATTTCTCTAGAGTTTGGTTATGATTCAACATATAAGCCTTGGGGTACAGAATATTCACATAACCAAATGTAATTTTTTGGCTGGTCTATGATGCTTTCTTTTCTCTGTCACTGTGTCTCAAGGTGTCTCAACTGACAAAGGACATGGAGGAAATTTCCAAATAAGTCTGGGTCTAGATAAGGGAGACTGCAGTGGATTTCAGTTCAGATTTGTACTATATCTAAAACATCGTGTAAACTTCAGAGAATCTAGGGAGCCATAAGACTTGGATCCACCTCTCACAGGTGTAAAGGACTCCAGAGAAGTACAGCCTAAGTTTTCCCATCTGCCTATCTGTCTTTCTATTCCTGAGAGCAGGAGGGTGAAATCTCTCTCTCTCTCTCTCTCTCTCTCTCTCTCTCTCTCTCTCTCTCTCTCTCTCTCTCTCTTCTGTCTCTTTCTCTCTCTCCTGCCTCCAACCTGGTCATGGGACTTTTCCCCTCCCCCAACTCCCAGGGTAACGGTCCTGAAAGTTTCAAATGTAAGATTTTCTTTGAAGTTACTAAATTTTAGTTTCTGCCCCTAGTCTATATATCTCTCAGCAGATTTTCACGGGGCTGGCAGTTACCATCCACACACATCAGATGCTGACTACAGCCTGCTACAAATGACTTTGAGCCCTGGACTTGCTGGAAGCTGTCCGGCCAATGTCCCTTTAGCTGGGTCAGTGAACCAGATGCTTCTGATGAATGCCCCGATGCCTGAATTCTGCCCTTGTCTTTATTAGTATTCCAGTTCTCCTGGGCCCTGGCAACAATGTGCTTTCATGGTGGCGCACGCCTTTAATCCCAGCACTCGGGAGGCAGAGGCAGGCGGATCTCTGTGAGTTCGAGACCAGCCTGGTCTACAGAGCTAGTTCCAGGACAGGCTCCAAAGCCACAGAGAAACCCTGTCTCGAAAAACCAAAAAAAAAAAAAAAACAAAAAAAAAACAAAAAAAAAACCAGAAAATAGTTACAGAAGAGAGTACGTTACCCCTTGTCCCCAAATAGGCTGAAATTTTAGATCAAAAGGATAGTCCTTGAAATAGGAAACAAAGTAACTACCTATAGTGCCTATTGATGTACCGGGTAACTTTTGAAAACAAGGAGACCCAGATCTATCATTAGCTGAAATAGTTCTATAGTATGATAGGACACTCAACCTGCTCAATTTAAAACAGAGAAGTCATTGTTTAGCTTTAAGAGAAACTGCTGTTTCTATATAAATCACTCAGAAATTATTAGCAATAATCATTAGCAATAATACTCAAAAAAAATATTGCAAATAAAGGAGACCAGAGATGAAGTAAAGAACTGTTCCCCATTCTCATCTCCAGAGTCTTTCTAGATAGTAACTCTGTGTTAGCCATCACAGGGCCTTTTGACATTCTGTTTCTGCTAATTACTGTTGGCTCTTACATCATTGATGCCTTAACTAAATGTCAGTTCCTTTCCGAATATCATTAAGCTGATGTTTATTAGATCCCAGTGTAAATAGTTACCTGTCACAGAGTCAAGGATTTGACGCAGAATACAACTCAAGGTGGGTGGGGGGATGTGAGAGCCAAAGTTACACTTTAAATTTTAATTACTATGCTACGAAATCCATGAAACAAAAATGCCTCTGATCTGCAAACTCCTTGTCCAAGGACATCTGGAGGCTATTGTTGATGGGAGATAACAAACCACATGTTTTCACTACTCTAAACAAGTTTGTTTGACCTATCTGCACCTGATTTTGTCAGAATGTACCCTGGCCCCTGATTGGGTGTAGGCAGTAGGTAAACAGGCAGGATGTATGCTTGCCCCTGATTAGACTTCGTAGGAAATGTGGCACTTATGGATTTTGCCCTCTTACGCCCCTGCAAAATGTGATTTGAGACCATTTTCTGGAAAACCAGAGATGGACCTGACCAGAGAGTGCATCAACCTGGCCAGTATTTAATTAAAGCTTCTTCAAATTTGACTTTAAGTTGTAGTAGCAATCTTATCCTTCACTGGTGGAATTAACAATGTGTAATGCATAAGCCTAAAATCTATACTGTAGTGGCATTTCAATTGTATTTTAGTAAGTAAAGCTTGCCTGAAGATCAGAGAGTTAAACAGCCCCACTGGTCAGTCATGTACACCAGGCAGTGGTAACACTAGTTGCCATAGAAACTGGGTGGTGCACCCCATTTAATGCCAGCCCTAGAGAAGATTATAAAATGGGAGGAGACAGCTCTCAGGCTCAGTCTCGTTCTGAGATTCTTGGAGGCAAGATTGCCATAAGAGCCAATGGCTGGCTGCTTTACTTTTCTGATCCTCAGGTTGGACCCCAGTTTCCCTCTCTGAGTTTTTATTAATAGTACTTCACTATTAAGTCAGAAAAGCTTTTAGTCATGACTGATTCCTCTTTTGGTATTAACCATAGCCAGATGCACACTATTATTAAAGTGATTTTTATTAATCTCTAAGGCTTATTAATTCTAGAAACTCTGTCTACCATAGGCTCATGACCATCTCTGTTCAAAGGCCCAAAGTCTCTTACTGTGACTTCCTTGTATAATCCACAATCAAACTATATAACTCCAGTGTAATATGCCATACAATATGCATCCCCACTCCAAAATAGAGGAATGAGGGTGTGTCAAGGAAAGATCGGACCAAAGCAAGACTGAAACTGAGCAGGGAAAACACCAAATCCTGTTGCTCCATGTCTGGTATCTGGGGCTTCAATGGGGCTTAGATGACTCTGCACCTCCAGCTCAGCTGGCTGCAGCTAGTCTTTCTCTCTGGGGCCGGTTCCACCCCGTGGGAGCAACCCTTCTCCGCAGATGTCTTCTGGTCTGCCGTCCCAACCCATGCTTTCCCTTCCCAGCTTCATGGAATGCCCTCTTCGCCTCCTCACAGGGACACCAACCCTGTCACATGTTGGCTGGCTTCCTCAGATCTCTGGAACCGTAGAGGAAGAACCTCATCCTGTATCTCTCATGTCTTCAAAGGCAGTGCGACACAGAGGACCCTGCTGGGTTCTGATAGTCATTCCGGACAGAACTTGACCCCTGGGACCACAGCTGAAGCAGCCTCTGTATAGTGATGTAAATGATAAGACTCCTTGGGTTCTACCTTCTAGGAGCAGGGAAAGTGGCTGAGAGCAGTCTTACCCTAAAGGCACCTTTTCTACAGTGCAGAGCAGGGATCTTCTCTTTAACCGTGACAGTCTAACAATTGCAACCTCTCTTTCAGCACATGACTTAGCTGCAGCCTCAAGCTCCCTAGTGTTTCCTCTCCAAATCGTGTATTTGCGGCTCCACCCCCTTCACCTGTTGCTGCTTCCCTGCAGACCTACATAGAAGGTGAGAACTCAGTTGATAACTGTGCCGCAGACTCAATGTTATGAGGGCTTGAAATTTTCTTCACCAAAGAAGCTCCTGTGTTTCTTGTAAAATTCAACCTCATGCAAATTCCAAGAACAGGGTCAGGATGCAGGTTCTCTGCTACATTATCACATAGGTGACCTCTCCCCACATTGCTGGTTGACATCCTTGTTCTTCAAAATCCCTGGAGATGGCTTCCACTTCTTGTGCTGTACTCAGCACTCCTGTCTTGCAGGCTCATACAAAAAATGCCCTTTCAAGCTCCACCCATAGCACTTAATGGCTTTTCTAGCCAAAGACCCAAAGCATTCCACTTTCTCCAAAACCCAAGATGATTGAGTTCATCATGCATCAACGCCACTTTCCTGGCACCAATTTCTCTATCCGTTACTTTTATATTACCATGATAAGAAGTGTTATCATCTGGGGGTTTTGACTGAGTTTGTTTTCTCTGCTAGTTAAAAAAACTAAAAGGCAGAAAAAATCTTGAGCAGAACAGATATGTCAATAAAAAAAAAACAAAACAAAAAAACCAAAAACACAAGATCTTATCTTAAAGGGAGTAAGAGATAGCTTATTCTCGGAAACAGTTTGAGTCACCACGGCCCAGGAATACAGATTTAGATTACACCAAATTCTATATTCCAACACAGAAGCAGTTTCACTATTATAAATCAAGGTGAGATTGAAATATATTGGTGGGTATGTCACAGCCGAGGTTACAGTAATATAGGGAAAACTTCCCTATTGGCCAAAGGTGCTATCCGATGACATTCTAATCTTTGGAGTTGGTGGTATTTAATAATCTTCTAAGTTAATAGGTTTCAAAATGTTTTTAATTTAATAGTCACTGGATGTTGGTTCTGACAAAGAGGTGCGTAAGGAATGTCTGCTGGAGGTGCCTGCTCAAACTAGCCCAGGATGAAGTAATTGGCTGTTAGAGCTGCAGCTTTCGAATCTCTCCTCAGTACTGCAGTTCTCATCAGTGTTTGCAGACACAGCTTCTGTCCAGGAATTCTTGTTCAGGGGTGTCTGCAGGGATGGGGGTGGTGATAGGAGAATGTGGGTTATCTCAAACATAGCAGACAGAAGTAAGCAAAGGCAACCAGTAAAGAAAGGCTTTTGCTTGTGTGAGGAAATACTCACACAGCAAGGTACATACAAAAATCCTCTGCGAAGCTTGGCCTCTCCTTGAGGCCTGGGGGTTTATGGATCTTTGAGGGATCTGCTTCCTTCAGTTTGAATGAAGGCAGGGATGTCTATAGTTCCTCGGTTTGGGGTAAACATGTCCTGCTCTGACATTGAATTTATGGGACCAATCCTCAGGCCGGGAGGCCTTTCTGACAGGAGAAAGGGTTTAGCAGCTTTACATAAAAATAGCAAAAGCAGGAGTCTGGCTGAGTACAGCACATCTTCAGACAGGAAGCAAGCAATAAAGAACAGAAAATAGGGCCAACCTGCAAAGCCCACCCCTAGCGACAGACTTTCTCCAGCAAGGCTAAACCCATCAACTTACTGAACTGGTTCACCAGCTAAGGGCCAAGTGTCCAAACCCCAAGAGTGGGAGTGTCCTAGACTCGTCTAATCCTCTGCATGGCAAATTCAATTTCTGCTACCTTTTAAGTGTTCGTTGGCGCAAAACAGAACGTAGGGCATTCTATGTACAAATGACACCACTAGCTTTAAGTTCTGTCATAACAAAAATTCCTTACACTGAAACCCAAGAATTCACACAGCAGTTGAGATTGAATCCCACGGATGGTTTATAGGTTACAGATTTTCTTTTTCCCACAGAGTTCTATTATTTTGTCTTGAATCTTGATAAGTTGGCCTTGCTTCAGTATACTTTTTATATTAGGTAGGAATTTTAAATATAGTGTAAAAACAATCATCATATAGTTCTTGAAAAAGAAAGTTGAAAGTTATTCTCACTAAGCCTTGCCATTTTCTTCCATTTTATTAGTAACTTTCATTCTATTTCTAACTCATCTTAGGAGATACCTCACTGTGGTCTGATCAGCATGCCCCTTTGTAACCAGTAAATGAGAATATCTTTTTACTTACCCATACCCATTTCTTAGTCTTCTTTGGGAGAAATCATCCATTCAATTCTTTTTGTACATGTTTTAATTGGCTTCCTGCTTTTGATTTGTTTTTCTTTTCTTTTTTTATTAAGTTCCAAGATTCAAATATTTAAACACAGAAATGAAAGAACAGACATCACAAATGATATCACAGAAACGTGCAGATTCTGAATAATTCTGTACCAAAAAAATCTGGATATCTGAGAAGAGACAAGATAAATTCCTAGGGTCATACACCTTGTCCAGTCTGAATCATGGAAGAATAGAAAACCTGAACAAATAAATAATTGAAGGGAGGGTGCTGGTTAGCTTTCACCAACTTAAGACAAATGCCGACATTTGGGAAGAACAACTCTTTAGAGGAATGGTACCCAGACGTATGTGGGAAGAGGACTTCTATTGATGAACTGTCTCAATCAGATTGGCCTGTGGACATGTCATCAGGGCATTTGATTGATTGTTAATTAATGCAGGAGGTCCTACCTTTTTGGGGGGTAGTAGAATCCCTGGGCAGGTCCGTCTGGGCTGTGTAGGAAAGATAGCAGAATAGGTCAGAGGAAGCAAGCCAGTAATGGGGATTCTTCTCTAGGTTTCTGCCTCGAGATTCCGTCTTGGCTTCCTTCCAATGTAGGGTATGTGTGATGAGATGAAACAAGCCCTTTCCTCCCCAAGTTGTGTTTGGTCAGTGTTTTATCACAGCAGCAGGAAACAAACTAGTACAGGGAGATAGAATTAATAATAAAAGCCTTTCAATAAGGAAAGCCAAGAATCAGTTCGTTTTCTGGTGATTCTGCCAGGTGTTTAAAAACTTCTTAGGGTGAATCTTTATTGAGATTGTCCAAAAACTTATGATAAAGAGAAAGAATATTTCCAAAATCATGTCATGAGTCTAATATTGCCATAATACCAAAGCCAACCATGCAAGACAAGACAACTGGAGGCCAATATCCTTGATGAGTACAGATTTAAAAATCCACAGCAAATTCAGCAAACCAAATCCAGATTCAATATATGTAAAGAAATTAATATGACTCACCATGTCAATAGAATGAAGGATAAAAACCACATGATTATCTCAATAAATGCAGAAAAGCTTTACAGCATGTGACCCCTTCACTATAAACAAAAGAAGACAAAGCAATAACTACAGCTGGAATTGGGCTCAACAAAGCTACATATGACAGGCTTGCAGCTCATCATACTCAGTGGTAAAGCCTGAAGGGTTTTTCTCTAAGACCAGGGACAAGGTGAAAATGCTTATTCGTTCCACTTCTGATTCCAATAGTAGTGGGAGCCTTAGCCAGAGCTATCAGGCAGGAAGAGATACAGAACTCATCCAAATTGAAAAAGAAGGAGTGAAATTGTTTCCCTGTGTAGACGACATGAGCTTATAGTCAGAAAACCCTTGGTACAATCAAGCAAGAACAGATGTGTAACTAACAAGCACATTCAGTGAAGCTTCTAATTATACATGGTACTAAAATCATGGTTACATAGTCAGTCTTCTATCCTGCCTTCCGTTTCCAATTTCAGTCTCTTCCCAGTCCTATGGCAGAGTACTTGCAGGAGATTGTCCTTCCTCTCTGACTCCACTCCCTGTGGACACACTGCCAAATGTCATGGGAGACCTGGCTTTCCTCCTTCCTACAGACCCTTTCACACACACGTGCACACACACAAACACAATCACCAATTCTAGCACATCCCCATTCTTTTGTTTCAGCCCCTAGTACCTAGAAACACCTAGCAATGACTCAGAAGAACTCCCTAACAGGAAATCCACATCCACCACATGTTCCTAAGATCCAGAGAATGCAGCAGAAACCATGGAATCAACGAAACAAAGACAAGACCAGCTGCTGTTACCTAGAATCATAATCATCCCAAACCCAGATGGCCTAGACACCAGCTCAAAAAATGCAATAATTCACATCCAAGACAGTATACCTCCACCGGAAGTCAGCAATCCCACTACAGTAGGACAGTAGGCCGAGAAACACAATATAGATCAAGCACAGGACTAGGACTACAAATTAGCTCTAATGAATATACTTAAGAATCTCAAACGGGATGTGAATAAATCTATTAATAAAGTCTGTGAAAACACGAACAAACAGTGGTATTAAATGGGGAAAATAGAGCAGGAATAGAACCACCAAAGAAAACTCAAACTCAAATAAAATCAGAAATGAAGAATTCAGGTGTTGAAGATAAGATAGAAGAAATGAATATCTCAATCAAAGAAAATGTTAAATCTAAAAAAAAAAAAATCCAGGTACAAAACATCCAAGAAATCTGGAACGCTAGAAAAAGGCCCAATCTATAAGAATAAAGGAAGGAGTAGAAACCAACATCAAAGGCACAGAAAATATTTTCAGCAAAATCATAGAAGAAAAAGTCCCTGAGTAGACAACACTGTGCTAAACATTACATCTTGTGTATTTGTTTTCTTACTTGTGTATCATGAAAACAAATAGTAGAAGCAGAAGCATTAGCAAGCCCTATGTGAAAATAGAAAACAATGCTGATGGCCTAGCTCTGATTTGAACTACTAGGATTAAACTCAACTTTGTATAATATTTTATTATAAATTTTTAGATATTTTCTAATGAGTGAGGTGTGGATCTGTGTGGGTGGGGAAGTTTAGAGGATCTGCGATGACACAGAGAAGTGGAATTGTAATCAGAGTGTATTGTAGGGAAAATATGTTTTCTGATTAAAAATAAATAAAATAAAAAATAAAATCTTTGTTTCTTGTGCTTTAAGGAAAACTATTCAAAAAGAAACCAGACAAACAATCTCGTTTTAAATAGCATTAAAACAGTAATTATTTGGGACTAAATTTAACCAAAGATGAAGAACTGAACATGGAAAAATATAGACCACAATATTGAAGACAATATAAGTAAATAAGAAGATTGTGATTGTGAACTGTTTGAAGCAGGAAATGGTTTCAATACAGTCCCCAGTGGAACCCTAAAGACATTTTTCTCAGAAATAGAAAAGATAAAACATATTGATTGGCCGGGCGGTGGTGGCGCACGCCTTTAATCCCAGCACTTGGGAGGCAGAGGCAGGCGGATCTCTGTGAGTTCGAGACCAGCCTGGTCTACAGAGCTAGTTCCAGGACAGGCTCCAAAACCACAGAGAAACCCTGTCTCGAAAAACCAAAAAAAAAAAAAAAAAAAAAAAAACATATTGATTGATGGAACAGAGTAGAGAGCCCTAGAACAAACCGCATGCATCAGCCATCAATATTTAATAAAGTTGCCATGTAGCATGAATCTAATTGCTCTTAATAATAAAATCCCAGAGTCAGATATTGGGGTAAATTCTGAAAGATCAGAGGAGTAAAGGAGTCAGCCACTAAAAAGATTTTTTTTTTACCTCTACTGAATTCTCAGACCAAAAGGGGCAAGATCCTGTCTCCACGAATCCTCAGGTTGAATGTTCTGAGCTCCTGTCTTTTCCCACCTTATGCTACTCTCTCTGCCCAGTCCTATCACTCCTGTCTCTATCTCCTCAGTGCTGGAATTAAAGGGGTGTGATTCCAAGTGTTGGGATCAAAGGTGTGAGCTCTGTTTCTCTTTTAGACTGGATCAATTTCATATAGCTCAGGGTGGCCTTGAACTCACAGAGATCCATCTGCCCCTGTCTCCTGAGTGCTGGGATTAAAGGTGTATGCCACCACTGCCTGTCCTCTATGGCTAACTAGTGCAGTTAGCTCTACACTCTGATCTTCAGGCAAGCTTTATTTGTTACAGTGCAAACAAAATATCACCACAGTGCCAATAATACATTGTTTCATAGAGGTCTGTAACAGTGTTTAACACCCTCCTAATGAGATAGAGGTATGCACAGAATCCAAGGAAGTTTTCACCATGCTCACGTTGAACTTCTTCAACTTCTTCGTGTATTTCAAAGATGAGTTTAATTCTAGTTATCCAAAGCAGAGCTCGGTCATCAGCTTTTTTCTATTTCTCAGTAGGGCTTGCTGATGCTTCTGCTTCTACAGCTTGCGTTCACGATATGCAAGTAAAAAAATAAATACACAAGATGGATTTTTTTAATGTTTAGCCTAGTGCTGTCTACTCAGGAACTTTACCCATAGAGTCATGTAATGGTCCAGTCTTGCTTTTGCTTCAGCAATTATCTAATGATTTATATAAAAAGAAGAAAAAGTGAATCAATCCTGATAATATTGACAAGTAGAAAAGTAAAGCAGTGCTGTATGCTCTGCTCAAAATGGTGCTCTACTATCAATAGAAAATTTAATCCAACTGAAGAAAATTATCTCCGTAAGTATTACAGTTTTAAAAATGAGTTGGCAAGATGAATGTTAGGCGGTACACAGGGATTTATAGGGAGGAAATGGGAGTAGATATGATCATATTTTATTCCACATACATTTTATAATTTCAAAATAAGAAAAAATTAGAATTAAAAATAAAAATTAAATGAACTTAACGAATTATTTATAAAATTGACATGGAATAGTAGATATAATGAATAATAGAAAAACTTAAAGCCAAAATATACTTTGTTATATTTGTGAAGAAATGTGCAATTTAAATAATTCTCCTTCAAAGTATTATTTAATTAGAGTTAGGGAGATTGGTCTGTCTGACATGAAACTCAGGGTTCAATTATCAGTACCTCAAAGAAATTGATTAGAGATGTAAGTTGATTTGCTGTGTTGCCTCGCTGTTTAAGCCACTCTTAGTTTTTCTCTCGATTATTAAAATTGTCCCCTAGCCAACTTGACACTCATGATTCCTTTCTGACTACTAGTACTATAACAGACCGCATACAGCTGTTCATGATTCCTTTCTGACTACTAGTACTATAACAGACTATGCACACCTGTGAAAGAGGAGCCAGGACACAGCTCCATACAACCCTGCAGTGGTTTCTGACTTCACTTAGAAAAGAAGAACCGTTCATAAACTGTAGCAGGAGCCAGTCCTCCATCTCTGTCCCCCCTGACATAATGGCCTTTTGTCCTGTCTCCCTCACTGCCCCTGCTCTAGCGTTGGCTTTCTTGGTTTTCCTTGAACTTGTTAAAGAGTTAAAATAATCTTCCAGGAATTTAAGGTTTTGTTTTTTTTTTTATCTATACAAATTTGCCTCCTTAGGTTCCAACTCTGACATCATCACAGTTTTTTTTTTTTTTCTGGATGATTCTGTTTAGAATCCTAAGTGTCCTGCTACTCCACCTCTGTTCTTCTTACTGTATTTTACAGTTCTCTAATAGAAGATCCTTTGTATTTGCTTTACTTGCTTTCTGTTTCCCTTTTATAAAATGTAACTTCAACAAAGTGTTCTTTCCTCTATATCCAGAACAATTCTCAGCATTCCAAGGGCATTTGACCTTTGTTGTGGATAAATGAGTGCATGAATTACTCGTGAGGTAACTGAAACCAAAGAGTTAAAAAGCTGCACTTACTGTTAATAAAGCTTCTCAGAATGCCCATTTTCTGATTCTCTAGTCCAATTACTGTTCTGTAATCTTACTTTACAGCTATGATAACTATACATCAAATTAGATTTTGGCTGTCTATATTTTCTAAACATTTTCAAATAAACATATCGTGTTTTCTTATAAGAGAACCACATAATACAAAATATGGTTTGGACATGATGTTTTATATAATCTCCCCCCCCCAAAAAAAATCTTTGAGTGTTTCTTTAAACATCAGTGGTGTGATTTAACACTAATCTTTAAATGTTCAACTAAGCATGATAGCTTACAGTGTACATTAGACCAAGTTGTACATAGATGCAAATTTCCATCATTATGCACAAACAGAATGTAAATAATCTAAAAACACCCAGCTTGCAACAAAATTAGGGAATAGCAATTTAGTTTT
Organism: Chionomys nivalis; assembly: GCF_950005125.1. Classification (NCBI taxonomy): domain Eukaryota; kingdom Metazoa; phylum Chordata; class Mammalia; order Rodentia; family Cricetidae; genus Chionomys; species Chionomys nivalis. Next base: position 95,187,542 of record NC_080091.1, read on the forward strand.
TATATGAGACCAGGAACATTATTCAGTATTCCTCCATTCTAATCTCCAGGACCTGACTTATCCTCATACATTGCTGTTGAGCATTATAGTGTCTGCCAGGAAATTGGCAGGAAGGAAAAAACAATGATACCGTATGACTTTTCCAAGTGGAACCTGCCAAAGAAACTTATAAACGTTGTCAGAACTGTTACATTCTTTAAAATAGCCCACAGGAATTCAAGCTTGTAGCTGGCTCTATTTCTCAGGTCACCCATAAAGTGTTGTGCTATTAATGTGTTAAATGATTGGTTCCCTTGCCAAGCCTATCTTTAATCTCTTAATCATTCTCAAAGTAATCCATGTAAACATAATCAGGGGCCCTGTAACATTTGTTATGAAGTTGAGTTCTTTGGCATGCTAGTAGAAATATTGTTATAATATAAATCTGTAAAAATAATATTTCCTTCAATTACAAATCGGAAATAGGGTAACGTGACCTATATTTCTCTTGTTGGAGCCTAGGCAATTGAATTTTGTACAAGTGACTGTTCAGAGTTGGAAGTGATGTTTTTTGCTCTCTCTGTTCTACTTTCTGTCTCAGTTCACTTGTGATTAGATTTGGCGCGTGAGTTTCTTTTTATTCTGAGAACAATCAACTCAAAAGAAAAACAGGGAGGAAGGGATTTTGTTAGCATCTGAATCTAACTTCAAAACTCGAGTAAAGACATTCACCATAGAATAATTATCTCACGATGAAGAGCGACACTGAGAACCAAACTTATAATGCCAGGACTAAACGGTTTCCGGACCTCTATGTCTCCAAGTAGTAGGGTCCCCCCCATTCAGCTGAACCAGAGCACCAAGGCTTCATGCAAAAGCTAGGATGCAATAAGCCTGTGTGGTATTGTCTCTCCAGTCTAGTAACTGGTCGCCCTCTAGTGGTGGGAGTAAGAAGCTAAAGTCTGGCTGCTTGGATTCAGACTTTAAATGGAAGTTAATAGACTGGATGGTTATTAAGAGGCGGCTACTGCTGTTATTGTAGGGTCTGAGAGTGGTAAAATAAAATGTCCATATGAGGTTCTCCGATGCTTCTCTTTTGTGAGCAAGGATGTAGCCGAGGACCTGATGGGCTGGACTGGTTTTGCCCTCTTAAGCTTTCCCGTAGGGACAGTTGTTGCGAGAGGACTTTGTTATTCTTTGAATCCAGGAAGAATAATGAAATGAGTGCAGGCGAATGTCGGGAGAAACGCCTACTATTTAACCACAGGTAGGTCAATGGCCGCTGTGTGGGACAGGTTCCTACTCTCTGAACTGAGAAGGGAAAGCACAAAGCCTTCGTCCTCTCTTTCAATTGATGACCACCAAGTGCTGTTCTGGGTGCGGTGTGGGGCATCAAGGGTTTCCAGTTCTAGGGAAGATATAAAAGTTTAATGTAAATGTCTAAAATACATTAAATTCTGCTAAATTTCATAGGCAGAAGGCCACAAGAGAGTTGTATCTAGAACACTAAGGATGAAGTAATTCTAGGTGGTAGGATGAGGAGATATCACACATATTTATCTGTAGCTGTGACCTGTCTATTCATATCTCTGTCTGTGTTTATACATTGTCTCTGTGTGTACACACATATGTAGGTATACATATATACTCAATAAAAGAAGATCCAGTGTCTATGAAAAGTATCTGTCCACTTAGGAAAAATAGTTGTAACATGAACAACTGTTAAACATCTCATAGTTTTAGTGAATAAACAATTCTTATGTATGAAAACAAAAAATACCAACTCCTTACTGACAATAAAGGAACCAAAGATAATGAATAATATCTAATAATAATAATATAATGCATTTCAGTTTACTAGAAGTTACATAAATCAAAGCAACTAATAATTAAGTAAATTAATTTCAGTAACTATTCACTTAACTAAATCTAGTTGCTGTTGACAACAACAAAATTAAAATTCTAGTTAAAGCAGCAAAGATTAAAAAGATCAATGCTCACTAGTAATTATACCATATGGATGAGAGGAGGATGTGCTCGGAAGAAGGCTTAATGATATGGGTCAGAATGAGGAAGACAACATTTTGGAATTTGATTAAAAGAAATAAACTGATACCTGACATAAGATAGCATCTTTTGGGCCTGACAGGGATGCTGCACTCAGGAAACCACAACAGTTTGGTGGACTGAACAATGACCACATCAGGTGACATGCTAATACATGCTAACATGGATGAGGAAATTCTCACAAGGTCCCACCTCTAGATGAGGAGCTGCAGGGAGGCAATGGATGCAGAAGGAGGGAGGAGTGGTTTCCCCAGGGACAAGTTTTCTGATAGGCTATACAATCCAAAGCCATCAGTCCCAAACATTTGTATACACGAATAGCAGTAATTGAATCCAATAGGTTGTAAGTAAGTATAAATATATATGTAACATTATAATTATAGAAGTAGAGGGCATGAGTTTGAGAAGGAGTGGGAAAGAATGAGGGAAGAGGTTGAAGGGCAAAGGGGAGGGACCAAAATTATGTAAATATGGTGTATTTGTTTATAAAATTCTCGAAGAAATACAAACAAAAATTTTAATCTGGAAAAAAGAAACAAGGAGATGAGTGATTATATAGATAGTTCGTGTACTAATCTCCATGGTAGCATTTGGTGTAATTGCAGGACAAAGCAGCAAAACCCAACCAATCCTAAGTGTGTTGTCATGTTGTCGTGGCTAAATAATTGAATACAAACATGGAGCATCACACTGGAAGAAAATCAATATGGTCTATATTTATAACATTACCATAAAGAATGTTAATCTTAGTGTGGAAATAGCTTACAAAAGAATATTACAATATATGATAGTTATATTCAGAGAATAGCCTGTATACTCATACGAATTAGCATGGGAACACTTCCAGCAGGACTAAGATTACAGACGTTTTCGCTTTCAATATTTCCTTCCTCTGTTGTATATAGTCCCGCACAGTTATGACAAATCACTTTTATTAGCATATAAACCAATTAAGCAATTTTTATTGAGGGTGAGAAAGCCTAAGTGATTGGTAGAATTCCCATGGAAATCTCTTAACTACATTTTCTATGACACTTCCTAACCCACAAGTGTAAGTAATTTCCCGCTTCACTTTATCGTAATGCTGAGGTAAATAAAGGGAGTAACAAAGGGGCTAGTGAAAAATTATCTTTTAAGATCTTTTAGACTCTATAGTAAGGCTCCATACCTTAGGAGGTAAAAAGGCAACACGCAAGAATACAAAGCCTCACTCAGAGGGGGCACACCAACACATCTCTCATGTTGGAAATGCATTCCGCTGTCTCCATTCTGAGCATGTTCTTACAGCCTCCATAGTGCCTAGTGCTGCTCAGATTCAAGTGTAAGAGCTGAGAAAATGGCCAAGGTTTGCCCCCACACAAGGTGAGGGTGGAGCTGGCCAATGAATCCATGGACCTCCTGTCTCCACACTTGTGTAGTCTTTCTGATTGTATGATAGTTTGAAAGAAAATGGCCCCCAAAGGGAGTTATTATTAAGAGGAGTGGCTTTGTTGAAGTAGTGTGGTCTTGTTGGAGTAAGTGTGTCACTGTGGAGGTGGACTTTGAGGTCTCATATATGCTCAAGATATCGCGCAAGTATCTCAGTTCACTTCCTGCTGCCTTTGTATCAAGATGGAGAATTCTACAGGATCATGTCTGCCTACATGTCACCACACTCCCAGCAACCGTGCTCCCCACCTTGATGATAATGGATTAAACCTCTGAACGTATAAGCTACCAACTCAATAGAATGTTTTCCTTTATAAGTGTTACGTAGTCATAGTGTTCCTTTGCAGCAATAGAAACCCTAACTAAGGCAGATTACATTCTCCCTGCCCAACTATCGTACCAAACTCTCAGCTTCTTGGAGAATAGGCTCCTCTAGTTTCAATATTGTGGCCAAAGTTACTCTATCTATTACTGTAGCAGAGCAGAATTGCTCTCAAATCTTCGTGGCACCATCACTATCATGGTGTCACATCATTTTACTTAAGAAATAAATGAACTCATTATTTTCTTGTCTGTAGGACAGCTCAATATTTTTACATTTAATGCTTGTGAAGGAAAGGATGGCTTAAGTGAATGCCTAGCACACAGCAAGTGGTTCAGAAATGAAAAGCAAACCATTCTCTGTATGAAAGCAGAGCAGGAATTAGCCTCTATTAATCAGAAGTTGGCTGGCTATAAAAACTATTAAACAAATGAGATCACTTCTGAGAGTGAAAGTGTGTTGCTTTAGCTATGCCAAGGCACAAATGGAATCTGGAACAAGCCCTGGGAAAGCTAAGATGGTCATGATGGTTAGAAGATTATTAACATAATGCATTCTATTGAAATATGTTCCCAATGGCGGTGCTTTAAGGTCAGTAGCACTGAATCTGGATGGTTGCTCAGGAGCGATGGATTGGGAGGCGCTGACGATTCTCTGAGTAAATATCTGTCAGACCACATCAATATTATTTGTGTAATGGTATTCCTACATGGAATGGCATTTACATCCACGGTGTCTAGAATTCATGTCCAGATGTCCCCAAATTATTATTCTCGACTGTCAGGAAACCATGGAGACAAATAGTCAACCTAAGGCAGTAAGGACCATCTCTACTGTCTAGATATCAAGAAGAGGTTGCTGATTGCTGTTTCCTACACAATGTCCTGGGACTTTCTGAGGAAGGTGGGAAGACACTCAGCTTTCTTGGTCTTCTATAGACTCTATTTGCCTCTTGAGTCACATGTTGAATAGACTGGACTATGAGCCGTTTTAGGGCAGGTTCCAGGAGCATCTCCTTTGTGTTTATATTCGCATTCTTCAGAGCCTGCACAGCACAGAGACCAATTAACACTTTCAGGATCAAGAAGTAATTGTGATAATGAAAGAATTGTGAAGGAAACAATCGTGAAATGGGATTTAGTTTGCCATATGAATTTAGTAAATTCACTTCCTTTGGGTCTTAATTCCATAACAATAGGAGGAAGATAAGTAACAAAACCTTACGGTATTTTACCCAACATGTCAGTCATCATCATGTTATACACAGAGAGGAAGTTTCTATATCACTGCTACAGGATTTTGCTTACATTGTGGTTTGATTGTTCAATTAAAGAGAACATTTTGTTTGAGAGGCTGGGTCCATATTCAGCTATCTGGAATGGATCATAGACTCTTTGGTGGACTCAGGAGGAGAGAAAGAAGGCCCTCTAGAGAGGAGGCAGGCCCAGAAGGTTGCTCTGGCCTTTTCACACCAGGAAGCGAGGAGTAGCAGTGTGCTTCACAGTTGCTTGTGATCTTCAATATTTATCTATGAATTTTATTTTTTAATAAATGGTAAGAGAAATAGCAATATCTAGTTCCTGCCCTGGTGTTATTAAACAATACCAAAGCAATGTGATCTGCCACACCACAGCCACCCTAGTCCTCACTTCCCACTTAGCACAGCAGCAGCCTGCCACCCCTCCCAGGCCAACTTAGCCTGGCACTCACAAGGGCCAGCACAAAAGCTGGTGTGGCTGCCTGGCCACTCCTCCCCATTGCCATCTTCTGGTAAACTTTTAGGCTGCAGCATATTCTCTCCTGGCATGCTGAGCCCCAACTGCTGACTTCTCTTACACCTGGATCTCCCAGTAACAGCTCCTCTTCTGCCTGATGTCACACCTGTTCCACCTGCTGGTAGAACATCATCACTACATCGAATACCTTTGCATAACCCAATCCGTAGAGCATTGGTACCAGCAACTGATAAGATAGTTTGTGAAAACTAGGCTATAGATGATAGGTAGGTAGGTAGGTAGATAGATAGATAGATAGATAGATAGATAGATAGATAGATAGATAGATAGATTTTTTTTAAAAAAAGGAGGGAGCACAATCTTAAAAGATTTTCAATGTTAAAAATTGAAATGCCACAACGCAGGGATTTAGCACTCTGTTTACTTGCTACTATGGATGGGATACAAATAGAAAAGATAAATGAGGGGATAAACATTTTAGCTGGGATTTACTTGATGTCGGATATAATTATTATCAGCTTGGTAATTCATATTTTATCCTTAAAAATGATTTAATAACTGTGTCAAATATGAGAAATTGGCTGATAAGATACAAACCTTAGAAAAACTTGCTATTCATAAGATTCAAGCTTTAGAATATGTTACTACTGATAATATACAAGCCTGAATAATACTTATTAATGAAAATAATAAAAATTTGACTGATAATACTTACTTGAAATAATGATTTCTAATGAAAATAATAAAAATGTGACCAGTACAACATAAGCCTTGGAAAAGGTTACTAAAAAATTAAAAAAATATTCAGACATAAACAGAGGAAGTTAGAGCAGAATCTACCTCACTATTGCAGAATGATATCAGATCTAGAAATTAGAAAACAGTAATTGAATATTTGGCTTTTGAAACTGCTAATTTACAATGCAAGAGGGAATCAAGCCTTTAAAGGAAAGATCAGCACTCATAGGTGAATGGATCTGTAATACAGTCAATATTGAATCTCATCACCATGATGATGCTTAGATAAGAGAGGTAATTTCAAAAAACTTTAAGAAAAATCAAAATGTCAGAGGTTATAATTGTGATAAACAAGTTCATCTAAAAAGGGATTGTAGGCAAGGCATTCTAGAAACAATATTTTTTTCTGGAGATGTTCCAAACAGAGAGCCCCAGCCTTTTGGAGTATGCAGAAGGTGTGGCAAAGGTGGCAAAGGCCAGCGTTGGACTAATGAATGCAGATCAACAAGAGACAGACAAGGTAACCCTTTCCCATTGGGAAATACTTTACTGGGCCTCTCACAGCCCCCTGTGTCAAATTCGGTTCAATCATTCCCTGTCAGCATTGGGAAAACTCCTCCACAGAGCAATTAAAAGACAATTCCTGTCGTGAAAACCACATTGCCATGGATGACAGAACAACTTTACAAGTTGAAAAAAATAAGTTTTCAGGAGAAATCATAAAGCAAATATTTTGACAAAGTTGTATATATGATCAAAGACCAAAGTTAAAAATACAGATAAATGGCATTGAAATTACAGGTTTGGTAGACACAGGTATAGATGTAACAATAATTGTACCAAAATCTTGGCATCTAAATGTGCCTCTTCAGGAGGTAAATGTTCAGCTTCTAGGGATTGGAATTTGTTCTCAGGTTAAAAAAGTACAAAATGGGTCAAATGTATGGGGGCAGAAGGAAAGAGAAAAATTAAAGCCATGTGTGGTTAACAAAGCAATGAATTTATGGGAAGTAATTTGTTACAGCAATGGAATACCCAGATTAACATTCCTCCAATCTCAGAAACAAACCATAAACTAACATGTTTCTGACAAAAATATTAAAAAGTATTATAAAGAACAGTCACAGACTATTCAGATTGTACATAAACAGGATACAACAGCTGGTAATCTTTTCAAGGTACCAATAGCCCTACCTTTAAAATGGTTAACGTTAAACCTTTCTGGGTGGAACAACGACTTCACCATCAGAAAAATCAGGCATTAGAACAGATGGTTTAGTAGCAGCTCAATGCTCAACATATTGAAGAGTCGACCAGTCCTTGGAATTTTCCTGTATTTGTCCTTAAAAGGAAATCTGGATATTGGAGAATGTTAACAGATTTGAGACCCATAAATAAAGTAATTCAGCTGATAGGTTCTTTATAACCTGGACTCCCCTTCCTTCTCTATCACCTAAAGGATGGTCTATTATAGTAATTGATTTAAAAGATTGCTTTTTAACTATATCTTTACAAAAACAAGATAGAGAAAAATTTGCCTTCATGGTGCCTGTGTATAATAACTCCCAGCCCACTAAAAGTTATCAATGAAAAGTTGTCCCACAAGGGAGGATAAACAACCCTACCCTATGTCGATATTTTGTACAACAGTCATTGGAAACAGTTTCCTCAATCCATAATTTATCATCATATAAATATCTTACTAGCTGATTCAAATGCAGATACCATAGAAAAAATGAAGAAGTAAAGAAAATATTGCCTTTCTGGGGACTACAAATTGCTCCTGAAAAAATACAAAGAGGAGATTTTCTTAATTATCTAGGATATAAAATAAGTTTTCAAAAAATTCAAACCAGGTAAGATTATTTACAAACTCTTAATGACTTTCAAAAATTTCTGGGAGATATTAACTGACTATGGCCCATAATAAATAACTAAGTATTTATTTATTTCAAACCTTATAAGGTGATAAGGACTTAAGTAGTACAAAAAAACCTATCATCTGAGGCTGAGAAAATTCACTCTGGTATAAAAAAAATTATAGGACATCCACTTAGATCCAGAGCTTGATGCATCCTAGTCATTCTACCTTACACTCATTCTCCTACAGGAATTCTGATGCAGAGAGAAGATAATATTTTAGAATTTATATTTTTGTAACACAAACAGAGTAAAACATTAAAGACCTATGTAGAAAAAGTTTCTGAATTAATTCTGAAATAAAAATTAATACCTTGTCAATTAACAGGAATGGACCCAATAGAATTTGTAGTACCTTTTACTAATGCCGAAATTTCTTCATTATAGGCAGAAAATGAACATAGATAAAGTGTTTGCTATAATTTTGGGGAGAGATTAACAACAAATATTCCAGAAACAATTTATAAAAATAACCAATTGGGTTGTTCCTTATATTGCACAGGGAACACTAATATCTGGAGTTCCTACATTGATGCAAACAAATCAGGAAAGGCAGGTCCTAAGTCAAGAAATTTAAATAAAGTTGTTCAAAGGGATCTCATTCTCAAAAGAAAAATAGGGGCTCACTTAGAGTTCAGAGGTTCAGTCTATCATCATGGTGTAAGATGACAATACGCAGGGAGACATGGCGCTAGAGAAGGAGCTGAGGGTTCTTCTGTGATTTCCAGTGTCCAGGTTGCTGGCAGATAGGGCATGGCCTCATGGCCAGTGGGGGTTCAGGGCAATATCATGGCAAATGGTTATTTAGACCATATTTGAAGAAGCCTGCCAGCAAGGTTGACTTAGGCTGAGCTCCAGTGAATGGAGCCTCACAGTTGATTTCCTTTGCCCAGGGCAGCTGGAAAGGCTTGGGCTTAACTACCTGTTACAGCCTTGCCTGTCAGGAGGACTCAGCTGTTTCTTCTTGGCCATTTAAAAACTTTAAAGGCCATTTTCACCAATTCCTGTATAGGGGTTTGAGGACCAACCTCGGCGTTTTTAAACTTTTTTCTAATATCTGGTGTTGACTGAGAAATAAAATGGGTAGCTAGGATCATGGTTCCTGCTGGGGAGACTGGGTCCAGCCTGGCATGTTGGTTCATGCTCTTTTTAAAAAAATGGCTGGGTCTTCGTCTGTCAAAATTAACTACTTTTTCTGAGACCATTTCCATCCCCTGAAGGAGGCAGTGAACCTGCTTCTGTTGGCTGCTTTGGCCAGACTGGTAATCCCAATGTGGTTCTTTGGCTTCCCTCCCTGGGACCGTACTGTCTGCGAGACGAGTTTGGTCTGCATATGGTCTAGCTGCTGCCTGAATTCTACCTCGCTCTTCAGGAGTAAGAGTAGAAGCCTGGATAACATAGAAGTCATGCCAGGATAGATCGTGGGCCTGGGACAGATAGCAAAACTCTTTAACCCAGCTGCTTTTCTGAGGAAGATCTGGAAGAGAAAGGGAACATGGATTTAAAGAATGTCATTGGCTCCAGCTACTTCCCTGAGAGGGCAGAGAAGGGTGGGGTTATGGGGAGATTTGATGTGGGAAGAGATGGGGGAGGACTGGGAGGGGTTAGCCCAATGTGTAGATGGGGGTACAAGGGTAGGAAGATGCAGTGTGGGGGAGGGGAGGAAAGTAGGTAAGGAGAAAGTTGACCTAGGAAGAGAGTAGGTAAGGGTGGGTAAGGAGAGGAATGTGGAGAATGTTGCTCCACTGGAGGGGGTTGGGTAGTGAGGGTTCGAGAGAGTGAGGGAGGGGCCAGTGCCTCTGGCTGCGTGGTCAAGGCCAAGCTATCGGGATCCCAATTCCCAGGTGGCTAGGAATCTGGAGACGCTGTGAGCCTAGCGACTAAAACCAGTGTTGTAAGACACGGCTATGGAGGGAGGGGCGAGAGCGCAGTGCCCAAAACTGTGGACGTATAAGAGTTCTGTCCATTTGTCTCCAGGCGACAAAAATTTTCTAGGTGTCTGAGGACAGTAAACTCAAGGGTTCCCTCTGGTGGCCGTCGTGTCCCATTGTCAATGTCGTATTTGATGCCAAATCTTAGTACATAGAGAAATTAGTTTGGAACAGATTGTATCGGAGAGTCCCAATTTATAAAGATTTTGTAAGAGGCAGCCCAGGGGCGATAACAGATCTGGCTTCAAATTGCAAGCGCCCATTTTTAAAGTCTATGTCCAATTGTGTGGCTCAAGTCTATCACAGTGCGCCCACTGAAATAACCCTTGGGCCAAAACGGGCTGTGAAAATTGAATGGCAGGTGTCCCTGGTCAATCAAAATTCACCTCAGCTAAGCCTGGCTTAGGTGCTTGGATCAGGCTTTCGGCGCAGACTGCGGCTTCTGTGAAAGCCCCCAAATCGACAAAAGTAAATACAAATGGGTGCCCCAAAACCCTAGTAGCATGGGGCAAAAAAGGGGGGGGGGGAGGACTCACCAAGATGAAGCCGTTCTATCCTGGAAGTCGCTTTTAGTCTGGCAGAGAGAACTGGGATAAGGGGATAAGTGTAACAACACATGGACCCAGAGGAAAAACAGCCCCTAATGGGACCTCCAAGATGTTAGGAATATTTCCTAACCAAGCCTTTCCGTTGGTGCAATAATCCCAATCAAACCAAATCAGACCAAATTAAAAGATATCCAGGTGGCCCTGAGCAGAAATGGAAAGCCGCCAATGCGACCACCAGAGAGGAAGAGGAAAAACTATGTGTTTATTTTCTGGGGAGCAGCTTAAATAGCCTGTGGGAGTGGTCTTTACCTTTCCTGGGAAGTGTCAAGGTTTGGTGGACTACTTTGACCCTTCTCGGGGAGGGGTCAATGTGCAATGGGCACAGGAGAGGGGCCTCCAAAGATGGAAGCTGGAGGCTGGGATTACAATATCCAACAAAGTTATCTATTACAATAGATGGAGAAATTATAATATTTTAAGACAAGCACAGTTAAGGCGACTCGTGATAACAGCCAGCACCTCAGAAAATGCGTACGAGAATTCTATACATAAAGGAAGAAGAATGCCGGGCGGTGGTGGCGCACGCCTTTAATCCCAGCACTTGGGAGGCAGAGGCAGGCGGATCTCTGTGAGTTCGAGACCAGCCTGGTCTACAAGAGCTAGTTCCAGGACAGGCTCCAAAACCACAGAGAAACCCTGTCTCGAAAAACCAAAAATAAATAAATAAATAAATGAAAAAGAATGATGGTTTAAACCACAAGATGGGAAGGAATACCCTTCATGGGAGCAATAGACAAACAGAGGAGAACAGGGAAGACAATACAATCAAAAAACAGAAAACCAGGAATCATCCAAGCCCACTAGGAGGTGAAGGAAAGACCAATCAGCTGACCAATCAAAATGACAAAGGGCAAAAGGAGCTGCAGCAGCGCCTTCCCGTGACTTCCACTGCTTTCTCACACACTGAAAGAGCTCTTCTCAACTTGGACATTTATAGATCTATCAGGTTGTATTCAGTGCTCAAGAATTCCATTCCAAACATCTTATTTCTGTGACTAAAATTCCACCCAAAACTCTAGAGGAAATAACTGATAAACAAATCCTATTGCATTCTACATACTGAGAAAAACAACTAAGACCTATCCCACGGTTTATGAGCCCTGTGAGCTTCGTTCTAAGTATAGGAGACACTAGCAATTCCCGTCAGTTGTGTTGGATTTTTGTAGCTTGAACAGCTTAAAATAATGGGGGAGGGTTGTTTGTTTTTTGTTTGTTTGTTTGTTTTTAAAATGATAGAGGAGCACAAGTCCTCAGAATGCACAAAGCAACTCTCTCTGGTAACTGAAGCTGAAGACTTTCCTTGTAAGTCTGTGGTTTTCTGGGCAAACATTCAACCTTGCATGGAGAAACAGCTGGGGAGTCTAAAACGAACTGTCTTTGTTTAGTTTAGACTCACGATGTTCTATTTCAGCCTTGGAAATAGCTACCTTTCTGACCAAGTAATTTCTAAGTGTTTATTACATGTTTTGATATCTCCAAAGAAGTAGAGTTGATGAAAATTTGGAGGTTTCTGTTTTGTAAAATGTATACAGAAATTGTGCTTTATGTAATATGATTTTCTCGTACAACATTTTACATGATTGTGCTTAACACCTTTGATTTGTCAAGTCGTTTGCCTGGACAGCTGATTAAGATGAGATAGTATCAAAACTGGATTGAAATGACTGCTGATGAACACCAGAGCAAAGTGATTTTATATTGTTTACTTAATTATCTTTATCTGCATATCTCATTTTAAAGGAAGCATCTCATGCAGTCAAGGGTGGCCTCACACTCTCTGTAGAATGAAGTATGACCTAGAACTGTCTGCCTCTCCCTCTAGAGTGCTAAGGTTACAGACTCTAGCCACTACAACTAAGTTATGCACATTCTTTTGTTGTTGTTGTACTTGTTGTTTTGACACAGACCACACTTGTGGGTTGATTGTGGACCAGGGTGGCCTCGAACTCACAGCACTCTTCCTGCCTCATCCTCTCTAGTCTTGAGATTGCAGGTAAGAGAAGTCACACCTACAACCTACAAAGATGCTGAACTTTCCTAAGGTGAGCAAGAGCATCTTCTTGCCCAAGTAGACATGACTGATTACTAGTGACTTCTGAAAGATCCAATGCCATCTAAGAAGTTGTTAGAATCAGAGAAAGCCTTGTTGGGATCTTCTTGGTCATATATTGTTAGAAGGAGTCGCACAGCTCTCTATGAAAGTTAACATCTATATTAAGCACTGAAATTGAGTAGAAACTTGCCGCAGAACCAGGAGAAATGATTCAAGACTTATCCATCAGAGTGATAAACACACGATCTCAAAAAAGTATAGTTTATCTTTTTGTAACTGTCTTTTGATCTTTAATCTACCAAAGAACTTAATCATTTTCAGAGTCTATGATTAGACAAGAACCCTCCTTTCCAACAGCCAAAGTGAGGCTACTTCCTGTTTATCCTTTAGGTCACACTCACTGGTAATGGAGATATTTTATGCCTATTCAAAGCAATAAAGAAAGTTATTAGTAACATGAGGCTGGGAAGGGCTTGAATGTTGCTGAACTAAAGAACCAAAACTTTAATTTTATTCAATCTTAGAATTGAATGGTCATGATACAGGCAGCCTTCAGGTCACACTCACCAACTGTTTCGTCTACTGCTAATTGCTTTGGTTGACATCACCAGGTGCCTGGCATCTAAAGCCTACATCAGAGCTAATTTTAGGTTGTACCTTAAACCAATGGGCCCACTTCTTTGCATCCTTCCCTTTCAGCCACTGCTGAATGAGTCGCTCTCCCAATCTCTTGTGTCCAGTGGTTATCATGGTAACCCTCTTCAAATACTCGGTGGTTCAAAGCAGATATTTCCATTTCTTTGAGTAAGAAACTTCACAGCCAAAAGTATTTATTTTAACCTGATTATGAACATTTGGAGTGTAGCTCTGTCATTTTCCCATAAACTCAGTACACTGGAAGTTCCTCTCCATAAGTGAATCTTCAGTGATGCTGTGGTTTGCATGAGTGATGAGGGGACCTCAAAGATATATGTACTAAAGGGTCAGTCCCGAGAGTGCTGCCATGGGAAGGTGGTGAGAAGCTTAGAACTTGTTTAATGCTAAATTCTTAGGTCATTGAGGGCTGGTCTTCAAAGGGACCTTGTTCTGTTCTGTTTGTGGCTTCTGCCTCCCGCTCACGAGATGAGTGGTTTGCTCCACTACCCACCTCTGCCACAGAGTACTTAATGCTGCTGTGGTAGTGGAGTCTTATCCACGACTCTTTTTATTCCGTACATTTACAGAAGAATAATAGCAAAGGTCAATTTTCTCTAAGATATTATATCGAAAGATTAATTTCAACTAAATCATTTATATACTTACGTTTAAATTATTTTCCTTTGCTCTCTAGCAGAAAATAATCTTCCAGCACGTCTAATAGGTTGTTCAAAATATGCACCTTTCTGCTGCATGACAAAAATATCTCGTGTGATAATAAATTCTTCATCCCCCTTTTAGATCTCTGGCTGGATTCTACTGGAGTGGAATAGACTGAACAAAGAATCCTCTCAAATTCTGCTGAAGTAATTAGGAGACCTACATTAGAGGTGACATTAGGGGAAACAGCAACTTCAAGGAGCTCTTGATCCAGCCTGCAGTCTGCCTGTGTAACACACATCACCTCAGTATGTTAGAAGGTGAGCATCTAGCCAATGTGTAGAGCACAGCTCAGAGGGCTGCCTTATGTCTCTGGATGCAGATGCACTCAGTAAGCTCTTCCTAGGCTCGCCATCCGCCTCTGCATCAACATAAAGACTGCAAAGGTTCAAAATTTTCCTACACACAGTTGTGACAACAGCATGTGGTCCAGTGCCCACCCATCCTCAGTCTACACGACTGTCACAACAGCAAACATGTGGCTACTGTGTCATTCACTTCTCCCATTGTAACAATAAGATTGTCTAATGAAATTACAAAAGCTTAGCTGGTTTAAGAACTCCCTGTATGTTCATGTGCTCATGTGTCAGTGCTCACGGTCATGGGAGACATCCATAACGCAGGACAAGATAGCCAAACTGATATTTCTGGCAGAGGTTTGGACCACAATGGTAATCCTATCTCTGCTTTAATGATGCTTCTCTCTTTCTCCTTTTCTCCCCTTTCTTCTCCTCCTCTGAACTTCTCTATCCACAATCCTCCATCTCTCTCCCTCCCCGCCTTGTGTGTGTGTATGTGTGTGTGAGTGCATGTGTGTGTGTGTGTGTGTGTGTGAGGGGAAAAAATCTGCTATACTCTAATTGAACTTTGCCTGGGATTGGAGATATTATTGCTAACAAGGAAGTGCTTCCATGTTTAGAAGAAAATGGGTACTAAATAAATATCAAACCATCATTAATTAAACCTGACAATACTCAAGAGTGGGGCAGCATAGAATATGTCACATTCTCTTCTGTATAATAACTACCCAAAGCTACCAATTGCCTCTTAGAGTAGAATTCTCTTTCTCTGTAGATTGCAGAGTAACAGGGGAGGAGATATACATAGAAAAAGTAGGGATGGAGAGGGATACAAAACTGATACACAATTATTACAGTACATAATATTTGTTCATTTTAGGGCCATAATCAATGGGCGTGCTGAGCTCAGAGTGGTTAGAGACAGTTCCTATCTCAGAGTCTGTAGACGGTAAGATAGGATGTCAGAGAGAGTGTTAGTTAGGCCTAGTTTTGCTGAGTTAGAGTGGAAAGGAATAGAAAAATTTCCACGAGTCTACCTCTAGCTGGACTGCAACCCAGACAATTGTGTCAGGCTCCGACCTAAGGTAAATCAACTGCTTACCTTGATAAGCACCATGGAGATACTGCTCCCCATTACTCAGGACCAAATGAAGACACAATCTCAGAAATAAACAGAGTTGATGGGTCAAAAGCTAGTTGTATAGAACATTTACTTTGTGCTGAATAAATGTGCTCCCTGTGTAGTGACTCAGGTAGTCCTTCTAACAGAACTGAGTAGAAAATGTGTTTTATTCTCAGTTTCTACCTTAGGGAAGGGAAAGAGAGGAAGGCTAACTGTTTGCTCAAGGTCGCATAGCTATTAAGTGACATAGTTGGAATTCCAGAACACATTATTTGGATCTACCTTAGTATATGCTTTTTCTAGTTAATACTATGTAAAATCTGTTTTTTTCGAAAACTAGATTTTACTATTAAGATGACAGGATGAAAGATTAAAGTTGAATATTGACATACAAGGTGGAGAGTCTCACAAACCTCATCATACAGCTGCAGTGAAAATGACTCTGACCTTCTCAGGTGAGAGGAGGGTGGTCCATTCTCCCCATCCTCATGGCTTGTGTTACAGTTGTTTTTTCTCTAAGACATGGTTAGGAGGAAAATGCTTCTGAGCTGTGAATCAGGTACACCTGAGCAAGATGGGAGTTTGAATATTATCCAAGTGAGGATTTGGAACTAAAGAAGCCCAGCAAGATGCACAAGCCCAGAACCTAGTATTTCCAGGACCAGAGTCCACAGCTGCAGCAAAGACAACAGTGGAAACATGTAAGACAAACTAAATGCTTAAAAATTCATGCAAGAAGGAATTAGGTTGTAGTGATATTTTGTTTGTGTTTTTAACAAATAAGGCTTGCCTAAAGATCAGGGCACAGAGCTAAGCCACTAGAGGCCAGGCAGTGATGGTGCATACCTTTAACCCCAGGATTTGGGAAACAGAGGCAGACAGATCTCTGTTACTTCAAGGCTACCCTGGGCTACACAAAATTGTTCCAGTCTAAAGGAGAAACAGAGCTCAGCATTTAAGAACACCATACCTTTAATCCCATCACTAAGGAGGTGGAGACAGGAGACAGGCTGGGTGGAGAGAGGAATATAAGGTGGGAGAAGAAAAGAGCTCATTCCAGCCCGAGGCAATGGTCTGAACCAGTCTGAGGAGCAGGGCAGTCTGAAGCAGCAGTCTGAGGATGAGTAGAGATAGGATCGCCCTTCAGGTCTGTGCATTGGTAGAGATAAGAACTCTCTAGCGGTTGGCTGCTTTGCTTCTCTGATCTTCAGCATTAACCTCTATAATTGAATCTGGGTTTTTATTATTAAGAACAATTAGAATTCAAGGTACTTTGGATAAGATAAATAACAAAATTGATGTTAACAAATTTTTTATTCTGTCTTAGGCAACTGATTAAGTCATTTATATACATTATCATATTAAACCTCATAAAAATCACATGAGGCAAGAATTTAAAATAACATCTTAATTAATTCCTTGAAAATTTCATACAATTTATTTTGATGACAGTAACGCTCCACCTCCCACCATTTCCTCACAGATTCGCCTGCACCTCCTCACTTACCCACCTCGTGAGGCTGGGGTGTGAGGCCCAGTGTAATTTCCTGAGCCTAACTTGAGTTGACATGAGGCCTAGTGTAACTTCCTGAGCCTAGCAAGAGTTTGGAGACCTGTCTCTGGCTACTCAACTTAGATCCGCCTCCACCCAGCCACCTCTAGAGTGGCAGAATATTATTGACCCTTATTCCTTGTTCTGCCTTGGCCCAAACCAGGTTTCTCCACCACATCACAGCCCTATATAAGTCCCTGCTTGATACTATTAAACAAGTTCCTGCTTTGACAGACACCCCCCCCCCCTCCCCGACTCAGTAGGTGTCTTTCTCCCCGCCATAACCCAGTTGGGAGGGCTGAGTCACAACACTCACCATATTGTTCAGCCCTAGGGGAGAGTCGGGTGGGCTGGGCTTTGCTGGCACCACCTGAGTCACTGATGCATGCTCAACCAATCAGGAGTCACCCATGCATGCTCAACCAATCAGGAGTCATACCTTTAAAGAGACCTAGCTCTGCTTCTTCCAAAAGCTGTCAAGTGCCACTAGCTCCCCAGCTAGGGATGGCACTTGATGCTTACTTCACCACCAGTCCACGCTGGGGTTTGGGCTGGCTCTAGCTTGCACAGGTGAGCTCGCTGTTATCACTACTGTGAGTTTATGTCACAGTTGCCCTGTTGTGTCCTGAAACCAGTTTCACTGCAGTCATCCAGCACCACGGGTTCCTCTTCTGTGGTGATCCCTGAGGGAAAGGGTTGATACAGGTGTCCCATGTAGGACTGATGAATACTTTTTTTTCTAGATGAGTGCATAGCAACTTCCAGCACTAGGAACGCTAGTCACTAAGGGTAAACCATCCAGGATAGCATCGGTTTGATTTCTCCATGCTCTATGACTCAAGGGTTCAGTGTCTTCAGCAATAGGATCTTACCATCAAGTCCTGGAGGGCAACAAAGAGCAATGTAATTTAGGGACATTTGTCAGTCCCCAGGGGGGACTTGTTGCCAAAAGTGGTAATCCATTTCTGTTACTGGGCTTTTTGTACTTGCTAGCCGGTGGTTTCTGGTGGGGGTATTACACTCCTGTTATTGTGTAACCCCATTTAAACTCTTTTTATTGTGTATGTATAATTTAGGATGCTTTTAAAGTAGTAGGCTTTCATATGACTTTTTTTAAAGGATCCCTTCCCCATATTCTCTCTTCTATTCCCCATCTCATTTGCTCTTCCCTGTTCTAATATTACACTTTCCCCCTTTTATCAATGTATTCTCTCTTTCCTCCCATATTTCCTTGCTAGTGTTTTGACATCTATGGATTTTTCAGATAGAAACACACCTGTCCAATGATTCATCCACATATGAAAGAAAACAAGACATTTGTCTTTCTGTATCTGAGTACTCAGGATGACTGTTTCCAGCTCCATCCATTTGCCTTCAAATTTCACTTTTTTAACAGATGAATAATATTTTGTTGTGAAGATATACCATGTTTCCATTTTCCATTCATTAGCTGATTGGCATCTGGATTGTTTCCACTATGGTTATTGTGAACAGAGCAGCAATGAACATGGATAAGCAAGTATTCATGTAGGATATGGAATCCCTTGTGTGTATGCCCAGGAGTGGTACAGATAGATCCTGTGGAATATCCATTTCTAGCCATCTGAGGAACCTACACGCTGATTTTCATGGTGACTGCACCAGTCTGCAATCACACCAGCAGAAAATTAGGGCTCCTCTTTCCCCAACTCCACACTGATATTTTTTGCCCCTCCTTTTAAAAAATCTTATCCATTCTGTAGTTTTAGTTTGTATTTATCTGATTGTGTAACTTCAATATAACTTTGAAAACATATTTCTCAGCCATTTGTATTTCCTCTTTTGAGAACTCTCTGTTGAATTCTTTGCCCTGTTTTTAAATTGGGCTTGTTTTTTCCCCCTTGATGTTCAGTTTTTCAAGTTTTTTTTTTTTTTTTTTTTTTTGTATAATCTTGATAACAATCTTCCGTCACATGTATGGCTGGTAAAGAGGCAGGAGTTTAGTACCTCATTTATATGTAAGATAGACAAGGCTGTGCGAGAACAGGGGACTTGCTCAAGATGATCAGTTAATGCCTCTAGTCTCAGCTAGCCTGGCTTTCACCCTACCACAGTGGAGTAGGCTCAGACTGAAGGGTGGGAAGGGCAGGAGAGTGTATTTTATTCCATACCCTCAAGGCCTTTTATTCCATAAAGAGAATTTTGCAATTTAAACAGCATCTCAAAGATCAGACTAATTACATAAAGATCAGACTAATTACATTTAGATCTTAACATTCTAACATGGACAATATGTAGAAATAAAGTTATCATTGAGCTAGGAAGCCAGACATTTAGGGGAAAAAATTAAAAACCTACATCTCTCTATCACAAAATGTAGAGTTTGTGGTTTAATGAAGGAAGAAAACATTAAATGAGTCGCGATAAGGGTTCCCACTTGCAAAGGCTCAAGGTATTTCCCCTGTGTGAGCTTCGGTGGTTCTCTAAGATGCAGGTCACGTTCTGTTGGTTAGATGTTGGGGAAACTCTGTTTATTGAAAGCTTTCATTCTCTTGAAAGATTTAACTTTGTTTCTGCTTCTTTCCTTGTATCAAATGTGGCCCAGTGAGAAATGTTTCTGAAGCAGGACCGTCCCCAGGAAAGAGAATAGTATGGGAAAACGTTCAATTAAGCTGTTTTTATTTTTGTAATATAGAATGAAAGTCCTTCGTTACTGGAGAAGAATGATACAAGTTCAGCAAAGCTTAATACATCAGTAGTGAAGTTCCCTTCACAGTTACACTGAGACACCCTTGACATGGACTTGACTAAAGAACCAAATGGCATGTCCCATCTAGGAACTATAGTAAAAAAAAAAAAATAAAAAAGATGTTTTCTCACCTTGTAAGGAAGAAAATCATTACCAATATAGAAACGCAACAGTCATTAAATAAATTAAAAGCATCTTTAAACTTTTTCCATATACATATAATATATATTTAAATTGCCACTGACTGTACAAGCATCAAATTTTCAACTTAAACATTTACAGAAATTAGTGTGAAAAGCTGAAGGGAAAATTTTGTTTTTGGAAAAAGGGGGATCATTTTATCCCTTATAAGCTACATTAAAATACTGAGAAATCAGACTTACCCAAGATTTCTTACGTAGTTGCTTACTCATCTTTATAGATCAGGTATGCATAGCTATTCTCTAACCCAACCTTGATTTAACATGTTCAGACATTTGTTACTTGGTAGCACAGAGAAAATTGAAAGCTTCAAGATTAACTGAATAATGTAGTTAAAAAAAATTGTATAAGTCAGACTGATGATAGTATTACTTACAATTGTCTATGAAATATTAAATGGGTAATAAGACTTTTATACAGAAATAGTAAAACATTATATCAATGAATAAATGATCATCAGTTAATACATAGCTAGGTGAGCATAAAATTTAATCTGGAATACTGCAATCCTGAGATCTAAGGCGTTCAATATCCAGTTTCCTTCTACAGCATTAGATTCTGTAAATTATATATTATTTACACAGGTTACAATGAAGAATTCTTGAAATACTGCATGGATATGGGTAATCCCTTAACTGGAATTCCAGAAAACAGTTATCAGGAAAAGAATGCACAGATTCAAGCCAGATGGGATCCTAGCTCTAAGTGGGGAGGCAGACACAGGCTCCCACCCCTAATCAAGAAGCTTTCTGAAACTGATACCCACCTGCAGATGAAAAATTAGTATTCTCCAGTGGAGTGTTGCTGGCTATGTTAACCACACTGCAGGGCGGGCTCTGGGTCCAGGAGTAAATATGCTCAACACAAAACTAACCCAGTGGTATTTTTGTGGATTTTGTAGACTTTTTTGTTTAATAAAAATAATTATTTTATTTTCAAATGTGTCTCCCTGTGTGTATATGTCTTTGTGTATCTTTTTGTTGTGTGTGTGTTTATCTGGAAGAATGGATAGAGCAGTGTTTGAAGGGAAAGACAGGAGGAAGAGTGAGGTTGAGAAGGGAAAGAGAGAAATAGAGATGGCCAAGCAGGTTTAATCTAGGAAACAGCTTTTAAAAATGTAATGCTTTTCCCATCAACCCCAATATTGTATAGAAGAATTCTCAAAATCTTACAATGGCACCATACGGAAACTTGTGCCTAACACATTTCGAATAGGCAATGTGTTTTTATGTATTCCATTTAAATAAAATTTTATTAATTAAAATGTCACCCATGAAAGACTATGTACGAGACAGCTCATCTTAGAAAGCAAACTTTCATCCTTTGATAACGGCTGAGCTCTGTAGACAGCTAAAGGCAGAAATGGGATAAAGCCTCATGGGTTCTGATCTCATATACACTCTGAAGTGACTTTCTTATTTCTGATCATCATGTAAGACTGATCTAAGAGACAACCGCCAGGCACACACTACCTGAATTTACTCTGTCCTTCAGGTAAAAACAGTCACAAGATCTTTGAAATGTTTACATTGTGTGTACATGTGTGTGTGGGGGTGTGGGGGGTATGGGGGGGTGGATGTGTGTGTGTGCATGCACACATGAGCACAGGTTAAAAGATAACTTGTGGGAGTCCTTCCTCTCCTTCCACCATGTTGGTCCCAGGAATGACTTGGGGAGTAAGCACTTTTACCCACTGAGATACATTTCCAGTTTCTGAGGGAAAGACTATAAAGCAGTTTTCAAGGACAAAAATTCTAAAAGGAGGCACTTTCGACTGTTGGATACGGAAACACACTGTGGTCTGGACTGGCTCTCTTTCTTAGTGGATAGCTTTTAGCAAACTTTGATATAAGTGACTGTAAGTTCCGTGATGAAGGCTGATACCTTGATCTCTGTGGAGGAGAGCCTAGAAATAAATGGGGAACATGATAGTCATTCACGTGGTCATTTCTAATGGGCTTTAAGCCTCAACGTCTGTGGACAGCAGCACACGAAGAAAGAGGATAATAGCAAGAGAACTAGAGAACCGATAACTTCAGGAAGTACTTCCGAAATTAGCTTAGAGCATATGAAAATGTTATTTTTTCTTTTTAAAGGAGGTACAGGAGAACTACATCTGGGTTTTCAAAAATGGAATTCCTGATTCTCTTTTTCTGGAATGCAGTGAAATGAAAACATCCCATCAGATGGCTGTATCAAGCATTGCTCTTGGCATATGCTCTTGAGTCATGGCAATCACCAATGGATGGTGCTCATCAGAATATGATATTGAAAAAGAAAAGGAATCCCATGAAGATGGAGCTTCAGAACCACAAAAGGAAAAAGGTTTTAACAAAAGTACAGGCACCCGGCACGTGTATACACACACTAGCCCTCAGCATATGCTAACTCAACACACACCATGATTGTGGAGAAAAAGCAAAGGTAAACAAATCTCAGGAATTCTTCATGAACATCAAAGCCAGCTGGGTGTATAGCAGACTGGGTTGCTCATGAATCTAAGGCAAAAAAACTAATAAAAACCTCAAGATTCCTATCTACGTCTCTTTCGTCGTTAGATGAGTAGAGACAAACGGTAAGTTATTGCTATTATTTCCCACCTAGTTTTAAATCCCAATACAAAAATAAGTCAACAGGGTCTGTAACACTCCTAAAGTCAGTTTGAGTAATAGCTTTTCTTATGTGATTAAAAAAAAGAAATAGATGTCCACATTTACCGAAATCTTATTTTTAGTTACATTCAGAAGAAAATAAAGTTCAGTTTTGCTTGGTGGAAATTTTCCATCTATTTGATCATTCTCTTTCTGCAATAAAACATCTTTTGGGACAAAACGCATTGGCAGTGCAAAAACAAATAGAGTGAAAAAGAAAGGAAAGAAGAAAGAAATGGTCCATAAAACCCAACCAGTGACTGAATGGAGCCTTTGACTTCCTTCTCTGCCAGGTTATCTGCAGGCACAGGAGTCCACTGTCATGTTAGGGTAGACCTTCAGCACTACATTCTTGTTTTCATCAAAGAACAAGATGCTGAGCGAGGACATCTTTTCGGGCACACAGCAAGGCTCGGGAATTCCAGAGACGACCCCCACTGCTCTCACTATACTCTGAATGGTTGCATGATTTGATGGCTTCAAAGACTGGAAAGAGAAATGAGAGCAACATGTTAGGTGAAACTGTTTTCCCCCAGACCTCATTACATTTAAAAAAGAAAAAGGACTTGTTTGAACAGTTCTATAAAAGCCTACATCATTGAATCCTCAGCCCAAACTCCTCTACCTCCAAGGATGTAGCATCTAAACAGTGCCTGCTACGCTCCAGGAGTTCTGTAGGTGGTGCCTTTAATCTTCACAACAAATTGGTTACATTTTTGCAGAGACTCAGAGAGTTAAATGACATGTCTGAAGTCAAACAGCTGGTAAATAGTAGACTGAAACTCCGAACTTGGTTCTGTTAGCAGGAATCATTTAATTAGAAACAACTCAGCCCTGAACCATCCAATTAATGTATCCTCCATGTTTTTAATTACAATGACAAAAAAATTGTCCCTGACCCCCTATGTACATTTGATGAACTCTAATAAACACACCGACAGAGATAATCATCACCAACTCTAGAGTGAAATTTATTCACCGCTATTTAAAAAAAAAAAAAACCAGAGTGGGATAGGAGGCTACTTATTTATTTGTTTTGTAGTTGCCCAAAGGGTTAGTCTTTGGTTGGTTACTTACTATTCCATTCGTATAACACAATTATTCAGTTCAGGCTGCAGATTAGAGTGGGCAAGATCATACCATTGACCACTGGGGGTCACTGTTGCTCCATGGGCAACTTAAACGGGGTGGCTTGGTGGTCTAAGGTGGGCCATATCCTCTGGGAATAAACTATGGGGTCTAAAGTTTTCTCACGGCTATTAGGAGTTCAATCAGGGAAGCCTTGTTTAAATCTCTTCCCTGAGAAAACAAAATTCATTTCACGTAGGAAGCTGCTACATACAGCTCAACTCTACCTAGAAGTGCTGCGAAGAGCCACAGTCTGAAGCCCTGAGTGGTTAGGACTCCACAATGCCTGGCAACACTTCATCTCTCCTAGTATTCTTTTTTTTTTTTTTAAAACACATTTATAAACAGAAATTTGAGAACTCAAGTTGTGATTCAACAGAACATTTGCCTACTATGTGTAAGGTGTGAGTCCCCAGCTGTCCCTCAAAAATGCAAACACAACAAGCAAGCCGACTGATGGAGCTGAGCATGGCGGTGCCTACTTGCAGTCCTGACTCTTGAAGGCAGAAAGAGAAGGAGTTCGAGGCCAGCCTCAACAACACAGGTAGTTGAAGGTCACCTCAGGGTTACAGGAGACTATAGCAAAACAAAGCAGAAACCACACCAAAAGCAAAACTAACAATGAACAAAGAAACAACAACCAAACAAAGGAGGGTAATTTCCCGAAGATGGACAATATTATTTCAGCTAAAACTCTCATTTCTTTCTGCCTCAGAGACTCTTAGATCCATGAATTGGGACCCTAATTCTCAATCAATAAAGAACACGAGAGTAGAAAATCGGGAAAAGTTAGAAGGTCAAGGATGCACTCAGGCCAACGGAGAAGTAATGGAGAAAGTTGACATATGATCAGAGAAATTAAAACAAATTAAACAAAGGTGTGCTGGCAGAGAAAGGGAAATATTATCTGAATCATTCCATCTTTTAATTTCAACAAAAAGAATCCATACTCCACACTTTAATTTTTGGGAAAAAAATTGTAAAGTATCTACTGTTAATAAATACAGCACTGTTTTACTCTTGCTTCCTACTGACTGGAAGTGCATATTTAAAATAGTTTTAATTAGTTAAGTGGTAATTGAGTGTAATCAGCTCTAATTGATTACAGAACAGGGTAGTCTCACCTTAAGTTTTAAGAAGTCCGGGTATTGGTACTTTACATAGTGTTTGCTCTCTATTAAAATGTGTTTACTGAATGAAAATTATTAGAAAAAAATATAGGGCTCAAAAGAGCATGCAAGTATATACAAAAGGCCACAATGATTCCCAGTAGTCTATATAATTAATATTTACAAACAGAAGCAAAAGACCTCCCCTTGTCTGTGAGGTTTACGTGAGCTACCATTAATGTTGTAACACGGTAGTGAAGAGGCACTGCAGGCTGCAGTACTGCGATTAATGATCTTCGCAAGGAACCCTTGCCACAACCCACTTTTTCTATCACTGATTGAAAGCTATGTGGAAGACTCGGCCTTTCAAACAGCTTGTTGTAAAGCCTCAGAGGCAGGAACAATCAGGCTTTCTGATATTATTCTCTATGTTTAATGTTTGATGCCTAGACGTCATGTAGTGTGGATAGCCTTAATTAGGTTTGTACTTGAACAATTAGTCCAGCTATGCCCTGACTCCCCCAGCTCCCAGAGTGTACATCTAGACATCGGAGCAATGTTGTTAAATGGCTGGAATACTTAGAGGAAATCATACACCCTCCGTTTTACTCATTTATGAGAAATGACTCCTATCAACAAAAATAAAAGATTCTGTGCAAGTGACTTGGTGTAGATATGGAAAATATTCGTGGGTGTTTCCTAAGGAAAATTCCTGTCTTTTTTTTTTTTTTAAATCCAAGTCAGAACTGATGCGTTCAGAAACTGAGTACATTAAGCAGTCTCCAGTGGGCCCACCAGAATCAGGCCCAAGCCCTTGATTCTGGGGTGGTGTTTGTATCAGGGGCTTCTCAGATGACTAGGGAGTATCCCCTTTTCCTAGCTATGGAATCCTCTGCTGGGGCTACCATTACCAGGAATGGTCACATCATGCACAAATAATGCATGCTGTCATCTGCTGGTGTGAAGCATGTGCCAGTAAGAAGCTTTGTTTTCAAGCAGGGTCATGTTTCTCATATCCCTCTCTTCTGAGCTTGGAGCTGGTGCCAATCACAAGTACGAATCTGTGCCCTGCCCCATGCTCATCACTCTCCTACGACAGCGTCCACCTTCCACATCAATTCAGGTGCCATTTTGCTGAGTTTTGTCGAGATTTCGAGTTTATAGTGCTCATCTTCATGGCTGAGATTAGAACGGGACGATCTAGAGGCATCTTTAATAGTCTATCATTTTGAATTAATTAAATGCGAGTCTCTTTATATGGAATACTCAGTTCAAAGTATTTCAATTATTTGTTGCCTAACTCTATATCTTTGCTCTTCCTAGCTTTTTCACAATTCCTTGCAGAAATAACTTCATTCCTCTAATCCTTGTTGGGTTCTTGGATCTCTGTCAGGAACAATGGCTCAATCATTTTCATTTGAAATTTCTGTTTTCCATTGCTGCCGAGGTGGTGAGGGAGGCAGAGGCACAGCACTTGGCTCTGGCTATCTGGGTAGTTTTCATCAGATGGCTTCATTCCAAGAGTCTCTCTCTGGGAGAACAGGCTGGCTGCAAGAGCCAGAAATCAGAAAAAGAAAAAAGAAAGAAAAAAAAAAACTAACCCAAATTGTTGTGTCTGTGAATGACACCTCCAGTGTCCAGGCTTGCCCCACCAAGCCGTGGATGACGTCCTCTGGTTACATTTGATTACAGATGCATTGGAAGGGGAGAGTATGTCAGCCGCTAAGAACCTTCATTCCTGACCTGGGCCATGAGGTTTTGCTCCACGCTCTTCCAGTCCAGCCCACATGGGTGTGATGGCCCAGAAACTATCTAATTGGAATCAGTGAAAGGGCAAAGCCTGGAATTTGGGAAAGGCAGAACACAGCTGTTCCAAATTACAGAGCAGGTTGTCAACTTTTGCAGACGAAGGGCCCCGCCATATAGGCCGGGCTTTCACCCAGGAGGCCAAAAACAGGAGGCCCAACAGAGAAGTCTGGCCTGGGAGAACTTTCCTCAGAGGCAAAATATATATCTGAAGTCTGAAAGTTCTTTGGCACTTCAGTCAGCCCACATGTGCTATGACGATCTGAGGAGAGACCTTCATTTTCCTCTGCTGGTCGGACTGTAGTTTTATTTAAGTATCTCATTCTGGATGCCACATCAGACACTGTGCTAACAGCAATGCCTATTAAGTACCTCTTCCTTGTACCTCATATTTCCCATCTTCCTTTGTTAAAGCACTGACTGGAAGATACAAAGTAACGGGAGCGGAAAGAGAACCCCTAGCATACGCTGAAAGTCAAGCAGTTCCACACAAGGCTAAACGTCTGCTCTTGACTTGGCGAAAGGGAGAAAAGCCCTCCACATGGATCCCTGTTATGTGTCCCTGGAGCTCTGATGTCCTTCCAAGTTTCAACAAATATTATGATGAGTCCAGTTACTGCCACAGATCCTCTCCTCATCCCGTTCTCCCCCTGAAAGAACCTCCTTGGAAGAGCTCAGGGCTGTTGAACCCAGAGGGAGAATCCTATTTTCAGTTTTGCGATGTTTGAAAAAGGACTGAAAACATTTACAAAACCTGTCTTGCCTCGTGGCTTTCATTTGCATGCTTGCTCTCCCTACACAGTGTTTTTGTAGACGCCTCGTCTGTTCCTCCCAGTCTCCTCAATGGCGAGTAGTCAGCTGGATGACAAATGGTTATGGAGTACCCACTACTCCACGTCCATTGCTCTGTGATTTCATTTCCTAGCCCTGTTTGTTGTGCAGGTCCTGTTATTTTTATTATCCTCTACTTTCACTGTTTCAAAGCAAAAAAAAAAAAAATAGCATGTAGAAAGTTTTACTGACTTATCTAAAAGGCCCTTGTTGCATAGTGGTGGAACCAAAATCCAAGCCCAGAGAAACTATGAAGTCTGCTGTTGCCAAAAAGTGTTTGTGAAGCAGCAGCATCAGTGAACAAGTACGTCCGCGTATGATGGTTGAAGTATGCAGATGCTTCTCCCTAACATAGCCCATGGCAGCTTTCAAACTATGATTCTCTTCAGTTTCCTCCAAAAGTCCTTCTGAAAAGACTGGGTTTACAGACAGTGAAAGGAAACAGAATGAAGTTAGAGTCACAAGTGGGGAGAAACTGTAGAAAAGTGGAAACTGAGCTCGCCAGAGTTTGGGGATGAAAAGCAAAGGATTGAGCATCTACGTTCAGATGTTGTCTGGAACCTGAACATTCATTGGCATGATGAAGGAAGAGAAGAAAATTTTCTCCAAGTTATCCAGAAGAAACTACAATAACTGGGAATAAAAGAGGTTGTTTGGACAAACCCTAAAGACCTACCTAAAGTCAGTCACTCTGATATGAAAGTCAGTTTTGGATTACATTCCCATTTGTCAAGATCACAACGCAAGCCACACCCAGAAATAGGACACATCTCTGCTTTTAACATCCACCATCTTTGCTGCACCTAGGATTCCAGATGTCACCCCAGCTGAGCACATTTTGCCTAAGCACTGAAGGTTCTTAAGAATCTTGAGGTTAAGTAAGATAAGGCTCTTGATACAGCCCTGAATTCATAACCCTGACTTCAGGTTGTATTCTAAAAATAAAAAGTTACAAAACTCCTCTGGAATGACAACTTCGTAGGAAATGTACAAAACTCATCTTTCCGAAATAACGAACAAGGAAAACAGAATTTTAGATAGGTCACTGGTCCTGAGCCTGACCCGGTTTTGTGTCTTCAGCCCTTTCTCTGTGTATGTCAATCAGTGACTACAGGATTAAAACATAAAGTAGCTATATAAAGACCCATAAACTGAAATTGCAGACTAAGAAGAAAAGGAACATTTTTCTCTATTTTTAGAGAACAGCAAAGATGGTCTCAGGTTTTACTAAAAACCCACTGTGGTTCCTCTTCTGAACTCTGCCTTTTAGTCACCTTTAAGTGTGTGGTAGAGATTTAAGCTGTTGTAAGCTGAGACTGGAAGTGGAGTGACAAGCGAAACCTGATCCCGAGGGTGTGGCTAATTTTACCATAGAGTGTACTATTTATACTCCAGTGCAGAGAGACCTGCCATTTGGACTTGCGTGGAAGACGGACATTGGAGTTGGAAAGACTTACAAAAATAAGCTTATATGATTAAATGCAGTCTCTAATGCTTTTGGAATAAACGAAGGTAATTTCTGGCAGGGTAAGATGGACCTTAGGGGAGGTCACTGTCATCATATTCTGCCTCTCTCTCTCTCTCTCTCTCTCTCTCTCTCTCTCTCTCTCTCTCTCTCTCTCTCTCTGCAGTTTAGCAAATGAAACATGCATCTGGTGGGTTTTAGGTCAGTTGATCTAGCCAAACCCAAATCTTGACCTGCATGGGGACATTTCACCTCATGAGAAAATGTTCATCCAAAAATGACCCAAAGCAGGGCAGTAGACCCTTTATTCCTTCTTTTTGCTTTCAAGATATTCATACATCCCTTAAATACCACTCAGAGATCAGCTTTTGCCATCTGGGACTTGCTTATGAGGACAGGTGTATATTCACTAGTGACCACATGGCTGGATATGCACCATGTTTAGAAACAAAAATGCATATTTTCCACATATGGTTTTCATAGCCTTCATACCTCATATTACTTTTTACAATCATCAAAGAAAACCCAAGCATAACCACATTGCCCATTATGCTATACTTTAGAATGTTATAAATAAGGTTCCAAATAGAATTTCTTAAATGAAAACACACACTCAGCGTGCTCCTCTACCCCATGCAAAAACAAAGCGAGCACAAAGTAAATGACAGTGGCTACCTTTGGCATGGGGAACTGGCAGGCTCCGGAGCAATAATAAGCATCAAATGACTTGGGGGAGATAATCCATTCACTCCAGCCAATATCAGCAAAGTCCACTTTGAGGTACCTCCTGGCACAATTTCGAGGTTCGATCCATTGCTTTCGTCTTGCCTTCTTCAGGGTCTGTTCATCAAACTGCAGTGTCTGGCCTTTCTGATGAGGCCCTTTCCTCTGTTTCTTTTTGTTCTTACTCTTTTCAGGGGGCTGAGTCTGAAGGGTCTTGTAAGGCTTTCTCTGCTCCCACACGCCATCCTCCTTGTATTGATACTCTGCCCCAGGTAGCTCATTGTTCTGGAGAGGCAACAGGATTCCAGTAGAACGCTTCTTCCTCCTTTCAACCGAGAGGGCAGCTCTGATGTGGCTGTCCAGTTTGGGCACAGTTCCTTCGGGGAAATCTCTGTGTCTCTGTAAGCTAGATACCACACTTTCTGGCTCAGAAATGGCGGCATCGTTGGCATACACCAAGATGTAAGGCTCCGGGGAAAGTCGCATGCGCTTGGGCTGCTCATGTGCTCTGGAAGTAATGTTAAACCCTATGAGGAACTCCTCGTCCTGCTTGGCCTTTCTTAGGAGGTGGGTGATGTCTTTCGACAGCCAAGTCATGCTGTCTCGATAAAGCTTGGGCACATCTACTGACAGGTGACCCAGGAGCTGGCTTTGGTTGGGTTTGAGGATCCACGCAGAGAGATCTATCTGTATGTGTTGTCTCTGCGCATGATGGGGGCATCCTCGGGATACCAGACAGCTCAGGCTGATGTTCACTAATTCTCCAATACAGAAATACAGTGTGGCTGACAAAATATTTTCAGACTTGGTCAGAGAAGTCAGGTTAAAGGTGTGCAGCCCCTTTCTTTCAAGAGTTCCTAGGGAAGAAAAACAAAGAGAGAAACTGAAGTAAATAGGAACTACTACTGTTGTCTACACTATTCAAAATTAAACTCAGAATAAATCAGTGCACGAAATACAACAGCTAAAGCTCTACAATCCTTATAAGAAGAAAACATGGGGATAAATCGTCATGATTTTAGAGCTGGTAACAGTTTCATGAATATGCCACCACATGAATTCGGTAAAAAGAAAAAACACATCAATAAATAAAAGTTCTAAATAAAATTGATTTTATCAGAGTTAAAATGTTTGTGCATCAAAGATAAGTATTGAGAAAATGAAAAGATGATCTACAGAATTCGATAAAATATCACCTATCCATGTATCTAAAACTTTAGTAGCCAGAAAGCAACACGCAAGGGACAGCTTTAATTCAACAAATACAAAGGAGGTGATATACAAAGGAAGTGAGTAGATACATCTCCAAGGAAGATAGATAAGTTCCTGGTAAGACATGAAAACATGTTGAAAATCATTAGTCACTAGGGAAATAAAACCAAAGCCTCAATGATATGGCACCTCCTGAAGCAGTGTGGCTATCACAGGCAACAACCAAAAGCCTCAGATACCAGAACGTTTGAGGGAAGAAACTGGAACTCCTCATTATTAGGGTAGGTATACATTAATTCAGCTGCTATGGAAAACACTTTGGCATTTCCTCAAATACCTAACCAGTAAATTAACATATGACAAAGCAAATTCCTCAGACACTGAAGACAGACACTGAATTAAATACATTCACAGTAGCCGAAGGTGGTAACGACCCAAATAGTCATCAGCCAATGGACAGACAAACAACTTATAGTGTCTCTATCAGACAGAATGCTGTTACTGTGTTAGAACATGAATGAAACTTGAGAAGTTAGGCAAGAACAAAGAAGCCACATATAAAAGTTCACTTTCTGGTTAATTTTATTTGCATTAAGCGATCTAAACTAGTTAAATCCAAAGATAGGAGCAGAGGGGTTCGTTGGGGGTTAGAGGTAGCTGGGAATGAGAAGAAACTGTGTAACAATTCTGAGGTTTTACTTCCAGTTGACGGAAGTATTTCAGAACAAGTTGGACTTTGCAATAGTGTGGCACCTGGCAGCACTACTTCCACTTTATCATCCACTCACTTTATATTTATTTTATTTATTTATTTATTTATTTATTTATTTATTTATTTATTTATTTATTTAGGTTTTTCGAGACAGGGTTTCTCTGTAGCTTTGGAGCCTGCCTGGAACTCCCTTTGTAGACCAGGCTGGCCTCGAACTCACAGAGATCCGCCTGCCTCTGCCTCCCGAGTGCTGGGATTAAAGGCCTGCGCCACCACCGTCCGGCATCCACTCACTTTAAAATAGTTAATTTCATGTTATGTGAATTTTGCTCTCATGAAAAAGAGCAAGGAGGGGTATATGGGAGTGTCAGGAGGGAGGACAGGGAAGGGATAAATGATGTAATTATCTTATAGTCTCAAAAGAAACAACTTTTTGAGAAGGAAAACAACACAGAACAAAAATTGTTCAGCCTCTCGTTATTGAGCGTTTCTATTAGGGAAAACACTCAACTGACAGGAGTGAGCTTTAGAAGAAGACCACAGCCAAGTTCAGTCAGCTTTGCTAGTTTGCCCTTAGCTGAAGCTCCATAAATATACAGAAATTATAGCACACTAGAGCACTTAGCTTGTGTATGGTAGCAGGTGATGTGTGAGCTCACCAAGACTGGTGTCTACAAGCCCTGTACCTCCCAACGCATCCTTCTGGTGCAAGCAGAGGGTCTAGAATTTGACCTGGATTTATTAACTTTGTAACTCTGGACAAGCTTATGTTCTCATTCATAAAATAGAAAGACTATCACAAAAGACACTTTGTAATACTTTGCATCATCCAAACTGCTTTGGATAAAGAACATGGACTCCCATTGGGTCACAAGACTGCTAAAAGCAGCATGAAAGCCTGGCTTCTTTGCACTCATTTCATGTCTCTCTATTCTGGAGTAGATTCCTGCCCAATTGGACCAGACTTGTAACTGGCTGAAGGATTATCTGCCTAAAATCTGGTGTTGCAAAAAGATGAAGCCCCAAATGTACTTAGCCTTGTCTCTCTCAAGTATGAAAGCATAGCAATAAGAACAAGTAAGGTATTTCACAGGTGACTCTGTCAGTGCCCCATTCTGAACCCCTCCTCCAAAAGGGGCTTCCAGATCTCCAGTAAGCAGCCACTTTGAATTCCAGGAACCGTGAAGCTTTACAGGCAAGTTGACTTTATTATGGAGTTATTATTAAAAGGGCATGATTGCATCACCATGGAAGCTGGAGCTGTCCCTATACCCCTATAGAAAAAAATCATCTTGGGGACCATGTTGTCTCTTCAAGTGATAAGGACTCATCCAGAATCACTTGAAGAGACAAAACGGAGACAAAGAGCAGTCAGACCATAATTGGTCCAGGATTGCTTACTTAGACCTACCCTTTGCATCCTGCCCCATTTATTCCTCTATATAAACCTGGCGCTCCCACCAATTCTCTGAAGATGAGTTGAGATGTCTAACTCATCTCTGCTGTCTTTCTGTTATTGCCAGACTGATTAAATTCCTTGCCTATCTTACCACTACTACTTTCCCATCAGAATTTTTATGTGAGGAGCCACATCTATTTTGTTGGAAGCCGCCAAGCTAGTCATTGGTTACAATGTCTATCCCCTCTGTCTTCAGAATCAATATGATATGTATAATGTTCACGAAAGTTCTAGTGTTTCTTAAATATAAATATAAATTGCTGTTCTGATCCAAGCCTGGACTGACATTCTTATAGGAATTATGATTCTTTCTACCTGCTTTACAAAACAAGATTGGGTAAGAGCTTAGCATTTGGATACTGTGTCTGAACAAATGAGCCACACCTTTAAGAAATGTAAAAACACACTGTTGCTGTTCAGCTTGTCTGAAGTTTGGTATTCCATAAATTCGAAATCTAAATGTACAGAGTTCAAGTAAAATGACTGCAGCTGTTAAGTCATTGTACTAATTGAGAAATTAGCAATAGAAAGAGCAGGAAGCGGGTCAGCGAAGGCAGAAACCAGCTCTCTCAGGATTATCGAGTGAGTTTTAGCTAGGCTGAGGTGAGGTCTGAAGAATCCAGACCCTGGGGTTTGTCCCAGAGAGATTGCCTCCATGCACTTGTTCCATATACATACTTATTTCAGAAACACACACGTAATCATGAAATTATGTTCCTGATCAAAAACACGTTTCAGTAAAAAACAAAACATTTTTATAAAGATGTGGAAACTTAAAATGAGTTCATCAAGTCCCCAAGCATGGGGGAAGAGCAATGGGAAACATATTTTACTCATTTTTAACATTGTGTGAAGCAAAAGGAGGAAACTGCCATTTGTGCACATTTGTATAATCCATGGCACTGGGATAATGTCTTACAGACCTTTATAACAAAGCCATGGCATCAGGGCTGTTCAGGGGCTCTGCCCTTAATTCAGCCCAGTCACCGCAACATATACTTTTACGGAAACTTCACATAGCTGAGAGGCATTTAAAATGAAAGGAGGAGAAACCTGCCCATTTCAAGTACATGGCAATGCAAGGTTGCTCACAAGTACACTGGTGGGGAATTGATGAACACCAAAGGATGGGGTGCCACTGTCTCACTTGGTAAACTTGTCTCTTTCCTCCACATTCTATCTCATTCCATCTGAATATGTCATTCTTTCAAGCACATTTCTCCTTGCATTGTACCCTGCTATCACTTAGCCTCCTCCTCAGCCCCAGTCTTCAATGTCAATTAACTCTCAGACTTTTATCACATTGCCTTCTCATCCTAGCTCTCTGATTTCAGTCCGGTGCCTTATTTCACAGTAAAATCCCTATGGCCAAGACTCATACATACTGTAGACAATAGCTAAACTCCCAAACTGCTGGTTCCTTCATCTATAAAGTACACTTAGTAGTATCAACTATAAAATTATTATAAAGATTCATTGAAAGAACTCCATCAAAACACACATAGACCCATTAACCATTAGTTAACTATAACCTCACTGTCTGGGATGGTATTGTCTAATTGAGACAAATCCAGATGAGTCATGATGTTGGATAAATGTACGTAGACTTGAAAGAGAGAAAAAAAAATATAGAGAGTCATAAGATAAAGTTAGTCCTTTACAAAAAGGGTAAAGTCTTTAAAGAGACAGAGTACAGATGGTCATAGATTAAAAGGAATAAAGAAAAATAAGCCAGGTAAAAATGGGAAATTCACAGAGAGTCTGGATTATGTATACTATTGTGTTATCTTTATATTTTTTGACTGTGAATGAGCTAAGTACAAAGAGACATTTTATTGTATGGGCTGCTAAGCTAAACCAGCATGTATATCATAAAGTATCATGACTTCCAAATTTGCGTCTAAGGACATGTTGTTTTGGAAAAGAGGTTCTTTACTTGTTTCACAGAGGATGAGAGAACCTGTGAATTGCTTCCAGACTGGTGTGGTTTGGTGGAACAAGACTCCCCCCCCCACCGAAGGCCACTGTGAACACCCCCCAAAATTACTATGCCCAACAATCAATAGGAAGCAGTATGGAGAAAATTGTGCCCATATTCTCAAATATTGTCTATAAATGTTTATTTACATTCAAATGGGGATATGATATAGATATGAATAATTTGCATTGGTATAGATCTTGGTTTATTGATATAAATTTAAGGTCAATCTTGATTAAGATGTTGTGATTGTGTAGTTCATTTTAAAAATGTAATGTATAATTAAGAAATATAGGTTAATAGATAATCATCTATAATAGTCAATCTTGTAGTCATGTTATTTAGATTTTTTAAATATATATAGATATATTTCAGTTAGATAAATATTCTTCAAATCTTTCAGAGACCTTCAGAATATGGCATTTAAAATGTTTAAGAACTTAAGACTTTTCATGACAATGAGACATGTCTGCTCCTGGCAGTACCAGTTACTTCAAGAGGAAAATGAGCATCAAAGAGGCTCCCTACAGAGTTTGCTAGCCTTTGGGCAAGAAACTGCTATTGCCTGGACTGCTTAACTGGACATGCAGGACCCACAGAGAAATGGCTGTTGAGCTTGCCTAAATGGGAGATGGTCCTTCGGGGTTCCTGCTACACAAAAGAGTCTGCTAGATATTCTGCAGGACACAAATTAAAATATATCACATGACTTCCCACTTTCCCTTTCTTCCTCTAACCACTTCAATGTCCCTCCCTTCTAACTCTTCTCATGTCCTCTAGTGCTGGATAGTTTTATGTCCACTTTACACAAGCTAGAGTTATCCGAGAGGAAGGAACCTTAATTAAAAAAAAAAGTCTCCACAAAACTGAATTGCATGTGACCCTGGAGGGGATTTTCTTAATTAGTGATTGATGGAGGAGGTGATGGTAACACCTCTGTGGGTGGTGCCATCTGTGGGCTGGTGGTCCTGAATTCCATAGTAAAGCAGGCTAAGCAGGGCATGTGGAACAAGCCAGTAAGCAGTAACCATCCATGGCCTCTGCTTTAGCTTCTGCCTCCAGGTTCCTGCCCTGTTTCAGTTCCTGTCCTGATTTCCTTGATGATGAACAGTGCTGTGGAAATGTAAACTAAATCAACCCTTTCCTCCTCAAGTTGCTTTTCTCATGGTGTTTCATCACAGCAATAATAACTGTGGTGGTTTGAAAGAAAATGACCCCCAAAGGGAGGGTCATTATTAGGAGGTGTGGCCTTATCGGATGAAGTGTGTCATGGAGGGGGCCGGCTTTGAGGTCTCTTTTGCTCAAGTTTCACTCAGTGTGACACTCAGTCTACTTCCTGTTGCCTGCATATCAACATGTAGCTGCTCCATCTTCAGCACCATGTCTGTCTGCCTGCCTGCAGCCATGCTCCCTGCCATGATGATGATGGACTAAACCCCTGACACTGTAAGCTGCCACCTAAATTAAATGTTTTCCTTTACAAGATTTGTTATAGTTATGGCGTCTCTTCACAGTAATAGAAACCCT
Organism: Chionomys nivalis; assembly: GCF_950005125.1. Lineage (NCBI taxonomy): Eukaryota > Metazoa > Chordata > Mammalia > Rodentia > Cricetidae > Chionomys > Chionomys nivalis. Next base: position 95,224,184 of record NC_080091.1, read on the forward strand.
AAATAAGATAGAAGTTGGGACCAGGAACTGAGGTACTGCTATGATAGGCCTGACCATAATTTTGTTTAGAGTAATATGGACTTTGGTACTTTGGGTTAGGAAAGCAGTGGGATGGTTTAAGCCCTGTTTAATGGGACATACCAGCAGGAACATGGAAGACAGTGGTGCTGAAAATGATTTGAACTGTAGGGATCAAGAGGTTTCCGAGGAAAAGAATGTTAGTATGTGGCCTAGAAACTGATCTTTTAATATTTTGGTGAAGAATATGGATGTTTTTTGCCCTTTTATAAAAAGTCTGCCTGAAGCTAAAGTGAAGTTTTGGATTAATTTCTTTGACAGAGGAAATCTCAAAACAGCCTACTATAGACCCCAAGCTCTCAAATTGATAATTTTTCTTTGATTATGATCACACACATACACACACACACACACCACATCACACACCATACCACACACACACATGCACACACACACACACACACCTACACACATACCTTACAAATATATAAATATAACCTACTGAGTTCATGTTGTTGTTTCTATGTATGTGGTTTCAGGGCTAATTGTATTAGTTAAACAATTAAGAGGCTCATCCTTGGTAGAGGTTAAGCCTCTCTCAGGAGTCATTAGCTGCCTACAGCTCTTTGTCTAGGGGTTGACCCTGTGAGATGTTCCCCCTTCAGTGTTAGCATATATATATATTGCTACTGTTGTTATTAGATCATGTTTGTGCAGCCTGCTTCGAATTGTTCCAGTCTCACAGAAGACTTCCTGGCATTCTGGTCCCTCTGAGCTTTCTTACTCCTTTCCCACAATGCTCCCTGAGCAGCAGATGCAGAAGCTGGTCTACAGAGGAATCCCCTGGGGCTGGAGTCTCCACAAGCCCACTGCTCTCTGCATTGTGTCTGGTTGTGGTTCTATAGTGGTCTCCACGTGATGTAGCGACAAGCTTCTTTGGTGAGGAGTGATAACCACACTCTTTGAGAGGTTTCAGATCTCCTTGGACCTATAACTACTGGTGGTTGTAAGGCCAGTGCTAGGAAGCAAACGCCTCGCCTATCCTACCCAAGAGCAGTATGCATGTTTAGTCTTTGAGCCATCTCTCCAGCCCCAAGAATTGCGTTTGGATATGCGAGAGGCTTCAGATTACAATCATGATGTGTCTTCCAATGCCGTGGTGAGACCGAACTCTAAAAGTCATAGCTGAATGGGGGTTGGAGGCAGGGTCAGATAAGTCATGACTCCAACTTCGCAGAGAAACATGTATGTGACTCACAGGAAGGCAGCCGTAAGTCAATAGCACTATAGGAGTGTCACCACAATGTAACAGAAGGTGTGCGGGAACCAGAAACTTCTTAAGAACCTTGCAAAATACAGCAAAAATACAACAGGTTTGTTTCTGGCTTTTCTCAAAGCAGAAGAGGTGGCTTAAAAAAAAAAATGAGAAAATACAGCTACCAATAGGTGGCGCTATTTTCATACTGTTTGGTGGCCACTCCGCACAAAAATTTTCCGATAAGGGACTCCATCTACAGCACTTGGGTCAGCATTACCAAGCACACACAACCTTGTGTTCTGACTTTTTTGAGAGTTCTTTATATCTGAGAACTGGAGGGTGGTTTGGAAGGTCGGTTTCTGTGTTGGAGACAGAAGGGTCTTGAGCAAGCTAGGCAAGCTATCCCACTAAGTTAATCTCTCCCAGGGGAGATTTTTTTTTCCTTGAAAGCAACAGCACTGGCCAGGAGGTCAGTTTGTGCTGACAACCCACTCCTTGGCTAGGCCCCTGCCTCTGTGATTATTTCTTTGCATGATGCCTCCTTCACAACACTGTGAACTCCTTGGTAACAGGGCTCTGCTTTGCACTGTGTTTCCCTGACGCTTCAGTCGTATTCAAGAAGTGCCTTCCTTTATTTTGTTCTGTAAAATGAAAATGCCAGTTTTGTTCACTTATTATAAAATGAAAGAACACAGAAATTAGCTGGCAAGTTAGCAACTGTTTGGAGGGGAACTCGGGTTGCCTTTTGCCTGTATTGATCTTTCTAATAGTTAAATAAAGGTGGAAGATGTGTTCCTGGTTTTATCTGAAAAACAAAACCAAGACTTGAGCTTAGGGAGTGGACTCCAGTTTGGGGGCTTGTGATCAGGCTGCAGCTTAGGGGTCTTAGAACCATTTTGGTTTCCATTTGTCATCTACCCTTTGTACTAGCTGAGACGGTAAGGCAGGCACAAAGGAGCCATTGCACCTTCATGAGGACCCACGCAGAACGTTTTCAAAGGGAATTAGCAGATACAATGGAAGGTTTTCCCTGAAAAGTCTGATTTTAAAGCAAATGAAATCTAGATGGCTAGTGAAATCCCTCGGAAGCAGGGAAAGTATTTCAACCATACTGAAAATATGTAATTAAGTACACGTTTCCCCACCTACTTCTTCCTCCAGAGGAAGTTGAGTTTCTAGAAAGACCCAGTATCTGGGGTTGGGGGATGAAGGTACCCAGAAGTCACTAGCTGACTAGCCATTGCTGGTGGGTCAGGTGGCTCTGCCACAGGTTGCCTTCTTCTTTCAGTCAGAGGCTCTGAAGCTGAACACAAGTCATGACATTTTGTATTATTCTGAAGTCTCAGTCAAATGATCAAGTCTTGCGTGATCCCAAAACAGCCATTCACTATATCCAGAGCAAAACAGCAGCAAAAGATGAGCTAATGTATATTTTTCTAGACTAGAAACACGTTCACTAACTACGGGCACAGAGCCTCCACCCAAGGGCATTCCTGGACTGTGAACTCCCAGGGGGCAGACAGGTCCTGGGACTCTTTGAATGCCCCTTGATTACTTTGACAGTCCAGATCACTTAAGGACTGAAGATCATTTGTTCAATTTGTTAAATCAACAGCTGATACCTTTACCAAGTTCAAGAGTGTTTCCTACTTAACGCCAAGGCGAAAAATATGTCAAGTAACTTCAAATTCCCCAAAGCTGGAGGAACCGTTCTTGAGTATGAGGGACATCTGCAATTCCCTTCTTGGGCTATGAAAATGGGAATTATTAAAACAGTTATTTCATGAAGTAGAATACAGTTATTTTATTTGTTAATGATAAAATACTACCCTGGAAATTACTTTAAATCCAATTTAGTTTTAAAGCTAGTGTTCTTGGTTGATGTCTTTGGTACTCTCTTTTCTCGACTCACAACTTATACAACATATTCAATTCAACTGAGATATTTGTTGAATTCAAACCATATGACAAACTGTGGCGGGTCCCCCAAATTTTCAGGGCAAAGTGAGAGAAATTCTGCCTTCCAAAGGCTCAGAAGGGAAACCCTAGGTCTTGTCTCTCTCAATTGAACAAACAAATTGTGTTGAAAACCCTCTGCACGGATGAGAGAAAGGCACACAATTTTGATACATCACTTCTTTTGAATACTCTACAAGGGCAAAAGATGGTTATTTTTAAAGTCAAAGATTTCTTTTTCATTTATTGAAAATAGCATAATGTCGGGCATGAGTGGAACAAGCATCCTGTGTTGGCTGAATCCTCCTGCAACCTACCTAGTTTTAAGGTACACCTCCTCCCATCAACAGTAGCCTCACCACCACTACAATAGCCACAGTACCTTCCCTACACTGGGAATGCTATCACCTAAAGGGCCTGGACACAGTTCTCTCACTGCATAACTAGCCTCAGCTACTTCTTATTAGTTTACTAAGATCCTGGCAAATATTTCTTTATGTACTAACTGCAGCCAGTAATTTAGAATTTCAAGATTTTCTTTGTGTTTATCCCTCTTACTTTAAGCAGCTAGGGTGTGGCACACTGTGTATTTTTCTTTCACAGCAACTTTCAGCATCATTCCTTGTGTTAATGTGGAGACTGAACTGAGTCTAGCTGCTGGACTCAGAGATTGGTTGTGCTAAATGATTATGATTTTGTTTACCTTGTTTGTTTGTTTTTGTTTTTTGACACAGGGCTTCTCTGTGCAGCCTTTGCTGCCCTAGAACTTGTCCTGTAGACCAGGCTGACCTTGAACTCAGAGATCTGCCTGCCTCTGCCTCCTGAGTGCTGGAATTAAAGCACGTGTCACCACTACGCAGCAAGCTAAATGATTTTAATATAGAAAAAGGGGGAGAAGCTAGAAGTTTTATTTTTCTAGTGATTAAGCCTACAAGTAAGATTTAAATTCTAATCTTGAGCATACTTCTAGTTCATTTAACATGGCTGGGCTTCGTTTCTCACCTATGAAACTGGTTAAACCAAACTTGATCCTATCTCACAGAACAAAGAGTGAAACTCAATTGAAAAAGTCAATGTAAAGAAATAATACAATTTTAGAAACATGAGTATCCTTAATATTTTTCAAAAACGTTTCCCCTCTGGCTTCATGTAAAACATAAACACATCTCAAATGTTGGAAATAAGATGTGTTTGTGTATCCCAGGGTACTACAGGATGGTGTTGACACAGAACTCATCTTACGGCACAATTCATGCTATTCCAATCCTATTTTCAACAGGTGATTAGTTCTGCCTTGTCCTTGGTGGCTGAGCAAAGCGGGGTTACAACGTTTCTTAATAGAATCCTTGAAATTGGTTATTCTATGTTGTGGAGCATGGAGATCACCAAGAATCTTGTGAGAATTCTTCAGCCCACATTGCACATTTGCAAGCAAACTGTGGGACTGGAGCTCTCGTCTGTGTTTTCACCTGGCACGTGTGCACTTGTGAGCCCCAAGGACGGCTCCTCTAGAGTGGTCCCGAGTGCTCAGGATCTTAACATGATCAACACTCTCTGAATTGTGGAGTGCTGTTCTATTTCTTGTCTCATTCAGTGTGTTAGGTTTTTCTATGGCGGAGGCTTCAAAGGAAGCTGATGAAAATTTCCTGTCCTTCTGTCTCAGGGTGTTTGTGACCTGATGGGTTTATTAAAAGAGAGGGAGCTGGCCAGCCAGCCTTTGGAGGGCAGGTGGATGTCTTCTCAGAATCCAGCTCTAAAGAATTTGACACTCTCATCTGGCGTTTAAGAACACCTAGATACACATGGCATTCTCACACACAGACAGCACACACTCACAAACACACACACACAGTGCACACATGCTCTCTCTTTCCCTCTCTCAAATTCTGTTTAATGACAGAATTCTAAACAGCAAGAATTCCAGTTTTTTGCTACTACTGCTACAATAAAAATGATGAAGATATTAATTATCAGAATTTGCAAAATCAGCAATTTTGGGGAAAATCATTAAAATTTGGGTATAAAAGTTCTTCATAATGTAGCACAGAAACCTGATTAGGTCATAGACAATGAATGTCAAATTGCACAATGATTGTCACAGGCATTCCTGGCAGGTATGACTTCATTAGATCTCTCAACTACAGCAGGCACTGGAGATAAATAAAAGACCTGAGAGAAGCCTTGAGTAAGAGTTCCTCTCATCAATGCATGCATGCTGACCCAAACATTAATGATATGATATGTATTTCCACTACTGTATTTTTCCACAAATAACAAAACTTTTCTTTCAAGATATTACGCCTGCCATAAAATAATAAATATCAACCACAAAGAAGAAAACAATGACTCCTACAGAAGGGGAGAAAATAAAATGTAAAGACACAGAAACTTTACAGTTAGATGGAGAGAAGTTTGTAACCTGGAAACAAGAAGACGGACCGTGCCGAATGGACCTGAGTCCCCAAGGTGACAGTGTAATCATGTGCCCTGTCCGCTGGGAAGAGAGAGCCAGCTCATCTGTAGTCAGATGGGCACTGAGTTTTGCAGATCTTTTATGGCGAATGAGGATGTTCTTGAACCCGTGTTTTTCCAAGTAGACACCCCAGGGCCACAATTCCCAGAAGGCTCTCTTGAGGAGGAAGGAGAACACTTGCTCTTTTAAGGGACATCCCCACTAAAGGGCCTGTTCCATCCCCACTGACCTTTCTTTCCGACTCATTTGACCTCTGCACCCAGTTTTATATAGGACCTTCCAGAGACCTCTTTCTGTGAAATTTCCCTTTTATAAAATAAGATCAGGCCACTAGAAAGAACCAATTTTGAAATTAGATCTAAGTGTTGAAAAGTCGTCCAGCAAATATATTATGAAGACCATTTATGTTCCCATCAAAGGACCTGTTTTCTTCATTCTGTCTTCCTAATAGAAAAGTTCATGATGCAAAAAGACTTAAAAGCAAATTTGGCCTTCACATTTCTATCTAATTAAAATATTTGAAGAAATCAAACAAGCACTTATCATCTTCCATGACTCAGAGAATGCATGTAGCTCTCTCAGCTCCTTATGATGTATGCAGTTGTAGTCTATAAAATTGAGTAAATCTTCTGCTTGAGTGAATTATCTGCTTAGGAGTTTTTCACATTGACCTTTGTGCTCTCTTGGGGTCTTTGAGTGTGCGTAACCACACTACAAAGCTATATTTGATTTCTTTTTTTAAAAAATGTAATTCATTCTCTTTTTCCTTTCCATCTAGCATGAATAATCAAGAATTCATGGTATTATGGATTTTTAAATGTCAGGAATTGTAAAGCTGTCTTGCCTATTACAGTAAAACTTCATTAGAGGCTATCATGTATTCAAAGTAGTGTATAATTCAAAGCAGCTGCGCATCCCAGTGCCTCGCCTCCAGATGTACTATTGTCCCTTAAATGAAAACATCATACAATCCAAGGACTCTAGAGTTTCAAGCCTTGCTTCTAGGTGCCTGGAAGCATGATTACTATGTCTTAATAACATCATCATATTCTCTTGTCATGAAACACAGCAAAAATGAGCCTTCGTCACTGATCCATGTATCCTTCAGGGCACTGACTTCTTCATGTGCGTTTCTAGTAATGATTATTCAGGCCTGGATCGTATATCAACTTTCCTACAGCCTTATTGGCTAGCATAGTACTTTAGAAATATATCAAAGCCACAGTCCTTGATATTGAAAGGTTTTGGTTCAGATTAGGTAAGAATCATCCCCCATCCTTCTCCATCGAGGCAAAACATTCACTCATGAGTCTGCAGTACTTCAATACTTCCTGATGTTATTCATGAAGGCAAGTATACTTTCCTTAAAGGTAATACGCATCCTCTGAAATGTGATATTTTTATAGCTGTGTGTCATAAGTGGTGATAGTTTTTTAATAAGAAAACTCAGCTTTCATTGCTTTTCCTAGAGAAGTTACGACTAAGATAAGTAAGATCAAGTGTCTATGGAAATAAAGGAGATAAATTATGTACCGTGAGGGATCAGGACAGGAGAAAACCTTACGTAAAGTACTATGTAGGCTGATAGTAGCCAAGGACACACTTAAATCAAGATTAAAATACAAGCTAAATAAAAGACACCTTTTTGTCTTCCCTCAAGATGATGTGTTTCTAGCAGATTAGAATTCTTTATCAGCCACAACTTTGTGAATCACGGTTTACAAAGGAAAAGATAAAACCCATCTTTGCATAAAGTCTTACATATCAAAAGAAAAGCTTACAAGACACCCAACCATTGTTTTTGGCACATCAGCTGCCTGGAGCTGAGAGGGGAGAAAAGGGGTTAGTGCAAGTGTGTTTAGGATCTGTGCCACCTGCCATCAGTAATAGTTTAAGGAGGAAGCAATCAGAGGGAGCCCACAGCAGCTCAGCTCCAGTTATTCTAGGTTTAGAATGATAAATAATTTTAATCAGGTAGATTCCAAGGAGCAAATGGCTCTCTAAGGCTATAACTCAGCCTGAGTAAGCACTAGCCGAGCCTGGAAGATTAGTAGGCACTCTATATACAGAGCATAGACACCTGACCTGCCATAAAATCTGTAACATCTTACTTAGGTAGAGAGAGGCACTTATGTTGTGGAGCTTAAGCATGGTGGGCTGGGAAAACAAATCTAATTTATTAACACAGATGGCGTCTTTTGCCTATATCAACACAGGTCACCTAGTGAAGGGTGTGTTGGGGAGAGCAGCACGTGACAGCTTTAGCACTTTCCTTCCCAGAATCATGTCTCACGTCAGTCAGAAGGGTCTTATAGCAAAATCATATCACCGTGTGAACAACTAAACATCCTGGAAGGGGTCCAGGAGTCTCTAAGTAGAGGTAACCTGGCACTTTAGCGTTCTCTCTCTCTCTCTCTCTCTCTCTCTCTCTCTCTCTCTCTCTCTCTCTCACACACACACACACACACACACACACTCATGTCTACATTTGATGAATAAGTCATTAAGACAGTTTGTAGGATGCTAAAGTGATTCCTTTTCTTATCAGGTCGCACAGCCTTGTGTATATGTTCCAAGCTGCAATCCATCATTTCAAGGGAGTGTCTGGTCTAGGGAAGAGTTTATCATCTCATGGTTTAACACTGTGGTGAGGCTGATAATGGGCACTGGAGTTATAATGGGTGGAATGAGTGAAAGCCAGAGATGTGATTAGGTTCTTATCCATGATTTGCTCAGTCTAAAATCAGTAGCCAAACTAGGTGTGTGAATGAGACAAACTCAAGTTTTACCTTCTAACACTGCGACCCACACTCAAAACAAAACTTGTTGATTACAAAAATAATTTGTCACTTGGACGCCTCAACTATTCTCTGGGAAAAGAATCAAATAAAAAATACCAAAGCCAGAGGGATTTGGATGTCTTCCTCATTGCCACCTGCTTTGCCCACCCACCAGCCCTCTTCCAGACCTTGTTAGCCCCACACTGCTCTTTTGCTGAGCTCCACCCTCAGCGGTTCATTAATGTAAACAGTCGGGTCACTGCTGTGGTCAGCTGTCAGGGTCCTCTCTTTAAGTGGTTAGTAGGCTATGCACAGGCAAGATGGGCTTTTGTGTCCTCAGTAGAGGACAGCTCTTTAAATGTCCTGCCCATGGGTCTATGAAGAAAGTGAAATCTGACTTAGCTCAGATTCCAGCGAAAGACTTCTCTGTATTAAAGCACAACTCACATTTATTGTAGATTGTAGATGTCATTATGCCTCTGAGTTGCAGAATGAATTCATGAATTCCAGTGACAAGCAAGAGATTTCTTTGATGAATTATTCCCCCCTCCTTTTTTTTTTTTTTTTTTTTTTTGCCAGGGTCCTAACTAGTTAAATTGGGGAGGGGGTAATCCATCCAGTAATTTGGACAGAATTGAAAGAGAGCAGTCGAGACACAGTCTCTATCCTTTAACATTCTTGCTGGTTCTTAACACAAGCTCGAAAGGCAGACTTTGCCATCACCTATTCCTTAATCGTGAGGGTGGGTGTACACAGCCCCTAGTGCGACCTCAAAGCAGATATAAACACTGAGTGTCCAGGAAAGTTGCCGTCAAGCTGATGGAGTAAACTGTTCACTGCAGCACAAGGGCTGGCTGGCTTGGGGTGGGGTGAGGGTGGCGTTAAGACATGAATTTCAGTGTCAATGATTTGTGTTGAAAAACGGGAAGAAGAGATTTCCATCGCTGGTACTAAAAGATGTTTACTCTCCACTGGCAGCCTCGTCCCAGCACCATCCCCAACTCTTCCCGGCTTGGACCACGCAAGACTTCCTTGCCCAGATGGGTTAGAAATAATCTAAACACTCACGCACCTGGTTTTGTTTGTCTGTTTGCCACTAGGGGACTATCAAGAAGAAAGTGTCAGATATGGTAACACAGAGGTCGTGGAGTTAAGAGTGCTGGGTCTGGGGAACTGCCCGCTGAGTGCACTTTTCTCTCCTGGCCCGAGGTTGGCATAAAATGGCATCCGTTTCAGAATAAAGGCAGCCAAAGCCTGTCGGAGGGAATTTCCGCCAAGCACTTTAACCAACAGCGAAAGATCTCCTCTCGGTAGAGGTGCCCGGGAGAAGGCAAGTCTGCTGCGGTGTTGTCCCTTGGCCTCTTCCCACGCTGCACCCCTAACTAAGCTTCGCCACTGTCCCAACTCTTCTCCCACTTGCCGGTCTCAGTCCGGCTCAAACTGGGCTCATCCAGAACGCAGCTGGAGAATTCCGAGAGGGCAGAGGACCGGAAGGCAGCCACCCAGAAAGGTCTCAGGACTGCCCAGCCTGGGGCCGTGAGACAGCGGGGTGGCACGGCGGGAGGTACTGCCCTCTGCACTCCGGGGCGGGAAGGGCTCCCTCCCCTCCGCACTCACCTGCAGCTGCGGCTCGGAAACTGCGGACCGTGTTGCCACCGCGCAGAGGCTGGGGACCCAGGGGCTGCGAGCCGGGCGTCCGGGTGTCCTGAACTCTACTACCGCCGCTGTATCTATCATAGAGCCACAGCATATGCTCAGACACCTTGTCGTGCGGCGGCAGGTCACCACCTGTCGTGCGGTCGTCTGTCCCAGCCCGGCGGGGCTCAGAGAGGTGCTGGCTCGGTCTCTGTCCCTGCGCCAGGTTCAGGCAGAAGCAGCCCAGCCACAGACACAGTAACCCACGCGCGCCGGCCATTGCGAGCTCCTGCTGTCGCGCCACGCTTCTTCGGGTCGTCTGGGGCACTCAGGAGGCGCAGGAGACGGAGTCAGAGTTAGGGTAGCGTTCCAGCGGCGGAGCTGGCGCCCGGAGCCGGGCACAGCTGGAGCGGGCCCGCGAGGGCCGGCAGGTGGGCTCTGAGTGGCAGACGCGCTGGTTCCGCTCCCCTCGAGGACCGGAGGGCTGAAGGTCTCGGCGTGCGCAACCGGGTTGTCACGCGCGGGCTTTCCCTCTCGCGCCACCTGAAGCTCGGGAACACCCGGCCAAGCGGCCGCGCTGGGGATCTGGATCTGCGCTCCACCGGCCTGGGACGCGCGCTGGGGCGGGGTGTGCGCGGTCGCAGCCAGCTGAGTTCTCAGAGGACGTGGTGTGTGAGTGAGTTAGTGTGTGTGTGTGTGTGTGTGTGTGTGTGTGTGTGTGTGTGTGTGTGTGTGAGAGAGAGAGAGAGAGAGAGAGAGAGAGAGAGAGAGAGAGAGAGAGAGAGAGAGAGAGAGAGAGAGAGAGAGAACTGGTTTCCTTATTCCTTCTTGCCCTGATCAGATCTGTTCAGTCCTCCTGTGGCCAATTTCTCCCTCTAACCTCTTGCTCGCACTCCTAAGGCAGCTGGGATGCAACTGTCTCCAGAAGAGAAGCCGGGAGGGAAGTAACCAGCGAACCAGAACCAGAAGGCTAGGGAGAAGGGGAAGGGAGGACAGGGAGGGGCAGGTGACTCTGGTGAGGAGAGGCTGGAGGAAGAGTAGGAGGGACTTTTAAAAAATCAGTTAGAGCACAGTGGCTCCATTCTTGCTATTAAAAGGCAGAAACAAACAGGAGACTTTCTTCCTTTTCTGCTGTTTGTTGTGGAGGTGTTCGCTATTGTAGTTCGCTATGTTTTCTTCTGATTCCAAATAAAATCATTATTACACGAACAACATGCCTGGCTCCCTTCCTGGACCTCTTGGGAGGGCCTTGGACCCAGACACTTGTGCTATCATCCTAGAACTTAATGCAACACCGTTCTCCTTTTCACGTATGTCCTCATCGTCTCCTGAGGAGAAAACGAAATAAAATTGCACCCCACCGGACACACACACACACACCACCCCAAGCCCACTCCCACCCTACCAGACCCTCTCTCAGTGGGTGTCCTTGAGGACCTCTGACTGGAGAGTGAGTCACCGGATTCTAGAAGATCCTGGTGTGCAGAGCGTACCTAGTTTTGATGTCCAAGTTATACCTGTATCCTTGACTGTAAAAGAGAGCCTAAGCTGTTGGCCAGCCGTCTGGCTGCAGATACCATACCCCAGGCACTTGTTGTCTCCCCCAAGCCCCAGGTAGGGTTTCACTCTGCAGCCAAGGTTGGCTTTGAATTTACAGTCCTACAACTTCAGCCCCCACAGCATTGGAATTACTGGCATAGATCACCCATGTTGGGCCATAGGTATTGTTTTCAAAGACTCATCAAAACAAAGCCCACTTTACAGATGTATTGAGAGAAAAGGCAATGCCCAGGAGGTGGTGTAACTGAACTCAAAGCCAGGGAGCCTGAGCTCTGAGCTGTGTTCTCCATACTCTTAAGGATGGAAGAGACATCCATGAACAAACAATCCCTGGGCATGTCCTGACCATAGTTCCTGGCTGTGGCAATAGAATTCTCATTCAATGTCCCTTACAGAAAACTGTCTCAGCACCGGGTCATGGACATTTTTTGGAAAAGAAATAGATTCACGGGTCACATGGAGCCTTCAAATTTTAGTTTCTCCTTTATTGGTGAATAATAATAAATTCCTCTTAGAGTTTTGTTGGGATCGCATGCCTGGTCTTTAGTGGAGATTCAGTTCCTTTCATCTCGAATTATCCCAAATGCAGGCCATATTCTCCCCACTGAGTAACTCCAAACCACTGTCCTGTTGTTTGGATTTTGCCCTTAGCCACCCCAGGAACAACCCTGTAGATAATAAGCCATGCTTCCGGAGCAGTGGAGAGGCTTCAATGAGATCATGTGGGAGATCTTCGTCTGGCACAGAAAACATAATAGCTTTTGTGATTAATAATGAAAACCTAATTGCAGAATTCAATAGGCTCTGGAAACTTACTCTTTGATTTCCCCTGTGAATCTTTGGGTTCTGTCCCCCCTCTGCTTTGTCTCAGTCGTGTGAAATGTTCTCACATCTTCATGTGCTGCCTGGAAGCAATGCCAAATTGGGAAGAAAATTCTGGATTCTTCTTGCTTAAGGTGGTCACTGTGACCTGCTTTGTCCTTAAGGCCACAGTCCTGCTTTCTCCAGCCAGACCCCTCAGTGTGAAAAGTTCACCCTCTTTCTCGTAGTATCCCCAAGGACCTAGCTCCTTCATGCCTTTAACTCCAGTACATGGCACATATTTCTGCTGCAGTTTGTTGCCCTGTAATTTATAAAGTTCTCATAATTTATGGAAATGACTGAGTACTTCCTAATGGAATGAGCCTTCACTTCTCTGTGCTTGTATCTTCTCCTTTGGGCCTAATAGCACAGTACTGTAAGTACTGTAATTCTAGAACTCAGCAGGTTGAGTACTTGGGGGACTGGAGATTGGAAGCCAGAAGAAGCTATATTTGAATTCAAAGCCATCCTGGTCAACATAGCAGGACTAAGTCCCTGTCAGAAGAAATGGGAGAGGGAGGGACGGAGCAAGGAAGGAAAGGAGCGACTATGAATGATGGTGATCTGGGGTGGGGAGGGGAGAGAGTGGAGTGGGGAGGAAATACTGACATAGTGCCCAGCATGTACTTCATGTATAGGAAGAGTTGGCTGAGACCTAGGAGAATTGCTTGTCAGTTTTTGTCACCTGCAGTCATCAGACCACACCCATCTTTGTATTTCAGTGACCACTTACTAGTTTCAAAACAAGGAGAGTACGGTGTTAAACACATGAAGTGATCCCTGTTGAGGGCTGTCAGCTATAACTCAAAGACAAGAATGGAATCCGAATGTGGAAACCATTGAACCAAGTGGGCAACACTATGAGGATCCAAATCTTAAACGATTTTAGGCTCCTTTACACTGATACACCCAGAAAGATGGAAGCATATAGAAAACGGGAATCCAGGAGCAGTGAGTCTAGTGAAGACAAGCAAAGGCACCTTTGCCAATCTTCTAAGCAGCTCTTGCTGGAGCTGATTCGAATGCAAACTGCACCAAAAACACACTGTCCCCTTATCAGCACCCCTGCGGCTGCCACTGAGGCCCATCAAGACACTAGGACAGGGTTTTCTGCTATCAGGGCTGCAGAACCTCAGATCTGGTCATTGAAATTGTTTCAGAATTCTGGTATCTCTTGATCCCTGCTTTCCCCCAAACAATAAATAACTAGATCACAGGCTTGTTAATTCTGGCCAGCCTCAAGTGTAGGATTTCTTGTTTGGGGGAGGATTCAGAGCTTTCCACAAAGAGTAACTTCAGGGCTAAACACATAACCGGTACAAACATCTTGTATCTGATCTCTCTATTGTGTCAGATTAAATGAGTTGCTTTAATTTTTAGTAACAGGATATTCCACACATACTAGTGTTAGTGTTACAATCAACTGCCAAGCCAGGGACACATTCTTCTCTCTTTCCTAAATGCAATGCAAAGAGTTAAAGAAAGGGATTCCCATAGCTGCAAAACTACCTCAAAACACAGCTTGAATTTTAGTGGAGTCTGTTGAGTTGAACTTTACTTTTGGTTGCAAAAGCCTAGATCTATATGTGTGTATGTGCACTGTGCTTGGGCATTCATGTGCTAAAATCTTCATCAAATGCTCACATATTGTGGCACACTATGCACTGAGTTCAACATGGACACAGGGGTTTAAAATTAGGTCAGTTGTGATAATCCACATAGACTTTCACAAGATCAGGCCCACTAACATTTCTCTGTGGGTGGACAGGAGTGTTTTCAAGGAGCATGAGCAGCACATGAGGCCCTGCAGCCCTCCCTGTGGATATACAGTGGTTAACGATTTTTGGGAAGGCATCTTCTTTACGGATGTAGCCACTGGTAAGCTGCTCACTCCCTTGTAGGTAGTCCCTTACTCGTGCTCCTCTATGTGACCACAATGAAAACATTTTGGTTCATAGACCTGGGCTTGGATGGAGTTGTTTTGTTTGTTTGTTTTTGGTCTGTCATTGGTATCCTGGACTGAATGGCTTGTTCCCACAGCCCAGAAAAGTTAATGTCAATGTCATATCAAGGCTGTATTTGCAGCTGTGGGTTCTGGTCCTTATCATTTTATTTCTCCCATCTTCGTTTCATCTATCCAGTGGATATTTTGTATCCATTTTGATCATGACCATTAATTTAGTGTCAAGAATTGGAAAATGATAACATATGGTCTCTTTCTGGGAAAGCTTAGTCTACTGGGGACGTAGCTTATTAATTCACTTTGGAAATATTGATGTAATTTTGATTGACTGAGTCTCCCCCCACCCCCCCCGAAAACCACAGAAGATACACTGCATGGAAAAGGTGACATTTGAACAATTTTGAAGTTAGTGGGAGACTTTCCAAGAGATTTTTAGATAGCATGTTCAAGACAGCAGAAGATTATCTACATAGATCATATTCAGGGCCGAGAAAGGGCATCTACTCTTGTTCTCCCTCCTTCTGCTCCTCATTTGGACCTTAAGAGCTCAGACCGTTGCTCCAAATTGAGACTCTGTCTCTACCTTGATCCATCGCCAGATGAAGGTTCTAAGGTGATATGCAAGATATTCATCAGTATAGGATAGGGTCATTTCAGGTTCCCTCTCCTTAGTTGCCCAAGGTACCAGCTGGGGACATATTCCTGGACACCTGCGAACCCCTCTAGAGTCAAGTCTCTTGCCAACCCTAAGATGGCTCCCTTAGATAGGATATATACTTCGCTGCTCCCGTATCCATCCTTCCTATATCCCAACCATCCCAATCCCCCGAGCTCCTCCCATCCTCCCCTTCTCATATTTCTCAGGACCACGAGGGATGCACCCACCCACTGTGACAGTGGAACTGATTTATTAGGAGCCCACCAAGGCCAGCTGGTCTGGGACTGAATAAGCATGGGTTGATTCCGGACTCTCTGAGCATGGCGGTCAACGAAGACTGATGAGAAGCCAAGGACAATGGCACTAGGTTTCAATCCTAATACATGAACTGGCTTTGTGGGAGCTTAGCCTGTTTAGAAGCTCACCTTCCTGGACGTAGATAGAAGACCTTCGTCTTCCCGCAGGGCAGAGAATTTGGACTGCTCTTCAGTATCGAGAGGGAGGGGGAATGGTGTGGGGGGAGGAGAAGAGGAGTGGGGATAGGGGGAGGGGAGTGGGGGGAGGGGGCAATATTTGGGAGGAGGGGAGGGAAATGGGAAACGGGGAGCAGGTGGAAATTTTAATTAAAAAAGAATAAAAAAAAAAAAAAAAAAAAAAAAAAAAAAAAAAAAAAAGAAAGGGCATCTACTACATTGGAGTGGGAGAAGCCATTTTTATGGAATTGTCATGTCCCTTGCCCCGTGTTTTTCACCACTTATTTCCTCGGTTAAGTCACATTAACTGTGTGCTTTTATTTAGCAATGGGGTAGCTACAAATGAGATGGTTGAGTCTGACTTTTCTATGAGGCTTCAGCACTCAGCACTCACTACTAGTAAATGTGTGGATGACCTGTTGACATCATGCATTTAGCATATGGGAAAATGGAACTCATCATCTCCACCCTCCAAGAAAATTCTTGCCTGCAGACATTTATGACTGGTCCCATTACCCTTTCGGTCACCCAGATTCAACGTCATGGTCCTTATTTGGTTTTCCTCAGATGGAGTCTATAGAGTACTTCCATCTTGTATGCCCCTCCCATTCCCCTCATCTATTCCTATTGCAATCTTTTTCATTGAGCTACTGATTTATTTTTAAGATAGATTAGTTTTATAATCTCTGAACTGACCTTATTTTTTCTCTCTCCAAACCCCTGCTTGATTTCTACTGCTGTGAAAGCAATTAACACAGATTTAGAGGCCTAAACAATACCCATTTATTGTCTCCCAGGTCTACAGTACAGGTTGACTCAGCTGAGTTCTCTGCCCAGGGTCTCGCAGTCAAATTGTTGGCCAATTTGGTGATTTCATTTGAGGGTTCTGGAAAAAATCCTCCTCCAGTTTCTTCCATTTTAGTCATTTCTGCCAGTGGTGCGATTGAGGTCTCATCTCACTAGCTGTTCGCCGGGGCTTGTATCAGTGCCTGGAAGCCCCCAGACATTTCTGCTCTGTGCTGCCCTCTGTGTTTATCTAGCAATGTAAAATTCCTTCCATTTTTTAAAAGTGTGGTTTATTGTGGTACATCTGACCTATTTCTACAGAATAAACTACAAAAAACAAAACAAACAAACAAACAAAAAGAAAAAAATAAAACCAAAACCCAATAAAACATTTTTTTTGAAGAAATTACCTGATGCTAGGCCCACCAATGATTATCTCCAACTTTTAACGTCAACTATGGCATATGATGTAAACTAATCATCTCACCTCTTCCAACTCAAAATGGAGGGCCCCTTTAAAGGTCACAGGTCAATAGCAGCCATTTTAGAATATTGACTACTAGGCTTGTGTTCTCCAAATCGACCACTTTTGCTATAAACTTTCTTCCAAAGGCAAGGAACTGCACGTAACTGGTGTAGGAGGTTTTTCTGTCTATATGTTGCTTTCATTGGTTGAATAAAGAAACTGCCTTGGCCTTTTGATAGGGCAGCACTTAGGTAGGTGGAGTAGACAAACTGAATTCTTGTAGGAAGAAAGCAGAGTGAGAGAGAGCTGCCATGGAGCTGCCAGGTTAGCATGCTGAATCTTTCCTGGTAGGCCATGACCTCATGGTGAACACAGATTATTAGAAATGGGTTGAATTGAGATGTGAGGATTAGCCAATTAGAGGCTAGAGATAATGGGTCAGGCACTGTTTAAATGAATACAGTTTCTGTGTGATTATTGAGGGACAAACAAGGGGCCCTGCTCTCTCTTCAACACATAACCAGCTACATTAAAAAAAAAAAAGTCAAATAAATACCTGAGGGCCCAGTCTAACTTTTCAGATTTTTCCCACCACCCAATTTTTGAATGTTTCTTCCTCTTTTCTCACCCCCTTCCAGTAGAACAGCCACAGCTTTGACCACTTGTTAGTTTCCTTTCCTTGGTTTGTCTATTGTGGTCCACTCATCTGGAACTGTTGTCTTTTCCATGAATATTTCAAAGTGGTGTCTGCTCTTTCTCCTTTTCATCTCCACAGCACTCAGAAGTTCTCTTACAGCACCCAGGAG
Organism: Chionomys nivalis; assembly: GCF_950005125.1. NCBI lineage: Eukaryota > Metazoa > Chordata > Mammalia > Rodentia > Cricetidae > Chionomys > Chionomys nivalis. The sequence goes on from NC_080091.1 coordinate 95,241,877, forward strand.
ACATTTTGTTACATGGCTAGTTTACATCTATGAAGCAAGACCCACTTCTTTAAAATAAAAAAGAAATAATAACAACAATATAAAACATACAACGTTCCATCCCAGTGAGGGATATCAGGATCTAACCTCTGACTTTACGTCTGCTCCATTGTTTTCTGGCATGTTCCTCTATCCACAGGAATGCAGGGAGGTACCATCCTATGTTCTTCTCACTCATTCTGGCCCAAGCTTCACATGAACTTTATCCCCTTCTCACTCTCAACATTGACACATCGGAACTAGCAAATTCAATTTGTTCAGGGATGATAGGAACAAGCATACCATGGTGGTTTGAAAGAAAATGCCCTAAAGGGACAGGCACTATTAGGAAGTGTGGCCTTGTTGGGGTAGGTGTGGTGTTACTGGAGGAAGTGAGTCACTGTGGAATCAGTGTTTCAGATCACTTCTTGTTTCCCAGGCAAGATGTAGAACTCTCAGTTACCTCTGCAGCACCATGTCTACGTGCTGCGTCCTGCCATGATGATAATGGACTGAATCTCTGAACTGTAAGCGAGCCACTACCATTAAATGTTGTCCTTTATAAGAGTTGCTGTGGTCATGGTGTCTCTTCTCAGCAGTAGAAACCCCAAATAAGACATATACGAAATATAACAGACAACTACACAATCACTATACAATCTGTCTTTCATGACATTTTTCCTCTTGGTTTTCTGTCTTTGAAAAATATGACTTAGAAAAATGCATGTGTAAATGTGTGTGTGTGTGTGTGTGTGTGTGTATGCCATGTGTGTGGGTGCCTGAGGAGACCATAAAAGAGTATCCATTCTCCTTTGGATTTGAGTCTTCTGGAAGAATAGCCAATGTCGTTGTCCATGGAGCCATTTCTTCAGCTTTGGTGTCCTGTCCTTTGAGTGTTTTTCTTTGCAGTCTCTGTCTTTTCATCATTTTTGAAATGTCACTGATGCCAGACACTGTTACCCACAGGTGATAAAGCAAGACTGAGTCAGAGGCAGATGATCCTTTCCCATGAGGTCACAAATCTTCACTGAGCGCATCTTATGAAGCCTGCACAGACTCTTGTAGATGCCCTCAGTTCTCAAAAGACTTCCCACATTGAGTTTAGAGTTCTAAAATATGTAGAATTTCCCCCAAATTTTTTAAAAAATGAATTGCACAGAAATACCATGGAGATAATAAGCCAGAGTTGCAGGATCAAGGCCAGTGTGGGAGTAGATCGCAGTTCTGCGATACTGAGGTTAAGAAAGGCTGCCTGCAGACAGCATTGGAATGGAAACTTGAATGATTTGAAAGGCAGGTATAGGAGGCTCTGCAAGAAAAGTGTTCCAGATGAGCACAGCAATTAGTAAGAACAGTTTGCTAAGCATCATCTGGTGACCATTCTCCACTTCTGCCTGCTAAGTGCCACTCAGTGACCATCTCTCACTTTCTGGAAAATTGGCATTAAAAAAAAATCAGACATCCTGTATCTATTCTCCGGAGAACACCCAGTGAGAATGGGAGGCAGTCTTGTGTGTGGAGGGAGCTGGCTGTATCTTCACTATGATTTACTTTGTTATCCTAGATCCTTTGAGGCACGGATTTTTTTTTATTTAGATTTTATTCTTGTTGCCTTCTGTAGGGTTCCTTCTATAGAGTTGCCTTCTATAGTTATATTTATATATTCTGTAGGAATATTTTCTGTGTTTAGTTCAATCAGATAATGATATGTGACATGGGTGCCACATTAATACTGCCAAACACATTTGTTTATCTGTGAAAATCCATTGAGTTAAAATAATTTTTACATTCTCGTAGAACAAATTCTATGATTTGTTTACTTTGTCCTTTTGTAACATTTGCTCAACTTGTTTTCAGTTAAGGCATTCCTTAAAGTTTTAATGATATGAAAATTGAAGATGAGTAAACAAATGGAATAAGAAAGAATTAGTCAGCTCCTTGAGGGCATAAGATGTGTTTTATATATTTTTGCATCACCCATAGTCACCAGACTCAAACAAAACCAAAATTAGCATTTTAGAACATATTTTCCACTCACACTTTCTCTTTGCCTAGGGTGTAGAATACTCTGCGTGTTGATTATATCTTTATAATCATACAGTATTTTGATTTTTCTAGTTAATTAAAAATAGAAATTATGAGGGCAACAAACCTCTTTCTATGCTGTTTCATTATCCTCCTTAATTAACAAATTGGAACAGCATGCACACTAAGACTTGATAACTGATCGGCACACTTGACTGTACTTCTCCTTTGCGTGACCGAATTCCATAGTTTCTAAGTCTCATTCCGGAAAACAGAGCTGGGGGAGTTATCACAACATCCATCAAACACCAGAAAAAAGTTGACTTCCACTAATTGTCTGTTCCCATCAACAGAATGTTTCCAGTCAAGCCTGAATCATATTGAGAGGCACACAAGATGTGAGCCTACCTGGAATGCGTTCCTCTGTTGCTCCCTTAAGAGAGGAGCCTGGACAGGTTGGCTCAGGAGATGTTTGTGTAGCTTCCCCCGTGCTGTCTGTGGGCTCTGCACTGTGGATCCACTCACCAGCCTCGTCAGGGTCTCCCTAAAGACTGTTCAGGCGCTATATTTTATCTGAGATCTGTCTTTAAATTCTTAACAGCCTCTAGATGGCCTTCCTTCAGCGGCGGTTTTCTCTTTGTGTCTGTCTCTGTCTGTCTTTACAGCAAGTTCCGTACAGTAGCTGTTTCACCATGATTCCCGATCTTTAGAAACAGTTCCTTTGGAAATGACTCTTCCAGAGCCCTCCTTTCTGTTTTCACCTCAGTTCTTGGGTGATAATTTCCTGAAATGAGTTTCAAAACAGGAATACATAAGAAATATTTTTATACCTGGCAATCGCATTACACATTATCTGATGATCATTTCTATTCCTATTTCTGCACTGGTTTCTCTCAAGTAGGAGTGGTTGGAAGACTCACACAGGAATGAGTCCCTGCTCCCAAGGTTAGGCTCCTCTCTTTACCCTTCCCCATATTGTTCATTTTTTTTTCTCATCTTACTGACACCATCCATAATTGCAGTGGGGCAGTGGATGGAGGAAGATACTGACCTTCCCAGAACTGGAGCTGAGTCATTGGGGGAGGTGATCTCATCCAAGATTCATTCATTAGCAGGTGGCCTCTGCCTTTTCACCCTCTTGACTTCAGGTGTAGCTGCTTGGATAGCCCATGTAAAACCTTAACAAGATCAGTTAAAACTGCTGACGTATGATAGCAATGGTTTTAGATACTTGGATGGGAGTGTAGACATGATAAAAAGTCTTCACCACAGACTGTTTTGTTTTCTACTTTTGCTTCCGAGTTCCCAGGTGTATCTCTGGCATTTCCTCCTCGAGGGAAGTCATTTTAAACTGCCCCTGGATATCTGCCCATGGAGAAACTAACAGCTTTCCTTGACCACAAGCGATCATCTACCAACAACTCCTCCACCCTGTTTTTCAATTTTTGAACTCTGAGGTTAATTCTTGCCTTATAAAATTAAGATCAAGATAACTCTGGCAAGGAGCCAGCCCCTGCAAACAAGTTCTTTTACTGGGCAATGAAGAGTGATTGCACAAACGCTATATAAATATTTCAATTCCCCACGTTCAGTCCTGGTAACTATTGCTGTAAACAGGGCAGAAGTTCTGAGTAGTGCTGGGGGAGCTCAATGGGCTTTGAGCAGAGAGGAATCACAACGAAAGGGAAACTGACAAATCCTTACTCTACAGGTCAGGACTACCGCTCTTCTGCTTCCATAATCCCACTATGTTCAACCTGCAACACTTTTTTTTAATTGAATTGCATGTTTTGAAAGTAGTATAGATGGAGGAATTGTATTGACCTTTGTAGATAGTTAACTATACATTTTGAATTTTAACACTTCAGATCTGTCAGTTCAAATTCATTGCCAAGAATTAACTCCAACAAATCTCTATCTTGTCATGGTTGTTCTTCTTTTAGCTACCTTAATGCAAAATTTCCCTGGAATGAGACCCAGGAAAAGAATCCAGCCCAAACTATCAACCCTATCCTGATGACCCAACTTCAGCTTCCTGTTGTTTCCTGCAGACCTTCTGTACAACCTCAGACTGTTAGGATGCGGTGCAGAAACGGTGAGAGCTAGTACCAGCATGAATGGGCACCTGAGCACACTCATATCTCTCTTCTGAACCAGCTTCCTAAACGGTGAGAGTCACTCCCTCTGCTTTTTGCCTGTTTGGTAAATCCTTTCCTGAAGGGTGGCTGAAAGGCCATCAACGCAAAGTCGTTCTGTCCAAGGAAAGGAAGATGGAAAAGAGAAAACTTGGTTTTCATATTTTTCTTCTCTCTTCTCCTGTTGTAACATTGCGCCTCCCATCGATAGCAGACACTTGTTCTCTCTCAGCAGAAACAATGTCATTTTATGTCTCCTTCAAAAGAGATAAATTTCTCTTTCAGTGATATGATGATAAAGACTGCTTTCGGCATTTTCCTCTCTAAATTCATGGTTGTTTATCATGCAAACTCTACATCATCAGCGGGTCCTAAATATACGTAAGTGATTTTCAGACCCGAAGTTCCTAGCTCCAACCTTTCTTTTGAATCACTTAAAGAGATTTTCTACTTTAAACTGTTTCAGGACATCAGATTCAATCCACAATAAAAGAGCAGAGGCAACTAAGAATTTTCCTGATGGCTTCAAATTGTTCTGTGAGAAGGGATTTCAACTGTTGTCAGTCTCCTGGAATTACTATGGAAAATGCCTGTCCTGCATGGTAAGAGAAATCTCACCAGTGGCGGGACTTGTATTGTGTTTCCAGATGATGCGGGGAAACAATTCACTGGTACACTAGAAGTGGGTGCAAAGAACAGAGCTAGAAAACGCGAGAAATTTTCCCTTCCTCTAAGGAGCGCACAGACAAGCTGCTATCCCAATGTCACTCTAATGCAGCTCCTTTCTCCTTAAAATAGAGGAAGACTTTCCATTCTGACAATCATAGAAGGAAGTTCCTCCAAGGAGATGGTCTCCAGGAAGTAAGGTACAGGGGTGCAGGGCCCCCCAATAGGATACTTTGTGCTCTATAGGAAAGGGGCAATCTTTATATCAGAGATTCAAAGAATTCCTTTCTTTGGGTCTTGTCAGCCATCCAACTTCAAAAGTCCCCTAATAAAACAGAGATATTCCTGGGAAGGCTAACACCTTGAGTATTATCAACTGGTACTAGTTAACACCTTGAAGGAAATTTAGGAGAGCTGCCAAAAGTTGGTTCAGAAGGGAAGCAGGGGGAGGGGGGAGTAGGAACGGTGCCCAGCAGGAAGGACTGTAACTGTCCTTGCTGTCAAGTCAGGATCAGCATCAAGGCCTCAGAACAGGTGGACTCTGTCTTAGCCCAGTGGCCTTGGACAAGTGTGCGGTTCAGCTAAGCTAGTTTCTACTTTACCTGTTAATTGGAGGGTATAATTATTTTTTATCTCATAAAGGGTGTTGGGAGAATTTATGGCCTATAAAACATTGGCGATTTTCAATGTGAGGCAGTTCACAAGTACAAAGTATTATTACTGGCTTTACGATGGGTCTGTAAATGGGATTAGGTAGCCCTGGAATGCTGATATTTAGTGAAATTATTTTATCTGTACTCTGCAGAGAGGTGGGTCGAGTTGTATCTCTTACCAGGCCATAGTAGAAATCCTACTAAATATTGATGGGTATAGACTAGGGCTCTCGTGTAAAAGCTGTGCTGTTGGGCTTTATTGCCCGGCACAGGTGTTTTATGGCATTCCTTATCTATGAGTAATATCCGAACTCAGAGCCTAGCCCAGCTCAAAGTCAGTCTGAGGAGGGATTTTTATTTTTCAATCCTGTAAAAAAGTGAGAAGTTCATCTTTTCTTTCTCTACAGTCATCTCTGGTGTCTCAATTTCCAGCAGCAAGACGCACTGACGTTTGAGCTGGTTTAGCGTTACTGCTTGTTTGTCTCTCCGCACACGTACACGTGGGACGAGAACAGCTGAGGTGACTTTCCACTCCACACTTATTAAGGAATCTACGGTGATTCCCCAGCGACCAACATCTGACATTTGAACTTCTCATTCCAAAGTTCAATACCATTTATCAGTCCACTTTGTCAGCTTCGTTTTCATTTCCATTTGCCCATAATTTTAGTCCATGTAACCAATTTGCCAGGATTTTAGCCCAACCTCTGGTACAAGCCCTACCGTTCTGAGGGCAATCCCAGAACTTTGAGAAGCATTTGTTACATAGTGACTGTTCAGTAGGGTCATTCAATGCTTGGATAAACAATTTCAGACCTGAAATCCTGTCCCCTTTCTGCCCTCTAATCTCCCCAGACATCTTTCTGACTCAGTGTGATACACCTCTGAATACATATTGTGTAGTTAATTCCAGCCTCTCTATGACCGGGCTCATGTTTGTACTTATCATTTTATTTAATCCCTTTGCTGCTTAAAAGACATGAGCACTTGTGGTTTAATGCATACATGTTTTACGTATGAGAGAACAAGCTTAGGTGTCAGATCTGGGCCTTGGATTTTTTCCAATCTAAATGTGATCTTATTAATTTAAATATCTCTTGTTCAGTGGAGAGAGTATTTATTTCTGGTTTACTGACCTTCCCTAAGGTGCAGGCCCTCTGTGTAACACACATATGCGTGCACACACACCCTAGTGCAGTTTAAAGTTATTATTATTTGACTTGGAATTAGCTGGATAACCTGTAGCAGAGATCGTCTGAAGAAATCTGGAAATCTACGTAATGTTCTTGGTCCTCCTCACCAGGCATTGTGCTGCAGATGGTACTACATTAGAAGACCATGGCTTGTTAGCCTAGACTGTTTTGGTCTTAGTATGTCTCATATAACCCATGTCTTAGGCATCCCAGGATGGTTGTTCACTGTATTAATTAAGGTCTTTCTAGAGAATTAGAAAAACTAAAGAGACATGCACACACATGGAGGGGGAGCTGAGCATATTTAATTTGAAAATATGAAGATTCTCCCAAATCCAAAACTTTTGGAGTCCCAACAGATGTCACAAAAACTTTCAGATCCCGCCTTTCTTACAGTTTCAGCTTTGGATTAGAGATGAACAAGTGGTGTGATCTCTGCAAATACTGTAAAATCCAAAACCCCAGAAAACTCTACTTACAAACATTTTATATATGGAGATCTGTAATCTACATCTACCTCCCTATCACCTATCTATATAGGAATATATATCCCTATGTATGTATATATACATACACACATATGTAAAATTATCCTTCTTGAATACCCTCTCTCTGGTTCTCCCCTGCTCTTCATCTCTTTTATAAGGATTTGTCTCCTGTTCCTGTGAGAATGACAAGTCTCAAATTGGTGGGGCAAGCAGGCCAATGGTATGGAAATGAGAAAGGGAGTGGTATGTTGCAGTTTGAGACAAAATCCTTCCTTCCCGAGAAAACCCCAGCCTTCACTCCTATTACCCTCACTGATTACATGGGCTCCACCTAAGACATCAAAATAATCTGCTGTATTGGAAGACAACCGAGTCTACAAGTTGATCTCACTTAGGAGACAGAAGTAACACAGCAACATTCAGATTTAGTTTTGATAAAACAATTATTAGACAACATAGCATAGAGAAACTGGTGTAAAATTAGCTTCACAGAGTCCTTTCCTTGGTGCCTTTTTCAACTCATGATATCTCCAAAACCATAATCTTAAAAAAAAATTATGGAAACAAGATAGTTCAAGAAAAAAAATGGACAAAACTATAGATATTTGCCATGTCCCTTTTAGCTCCCTACATATGAAGATGAGACATTCATAGATTTGCCTTAGAATTGTGAATATACATACATGCACACACACATATATATATGTTAACATATAAATATTCTAGGATATATATGACACACACACATACTATAATATCATCGAATTATTCATAGTGATTTGAAAGACTCTATTAACAAAAGGTATTGCCATTTCTGTCTGTAATCAAATTTGTTTTATAACTGTGACTAAGACAGAAAGAGATGTGCCTGGTTCAGTCAGTATGATGCTTATTGTGCAAATATGAGGATCTGAGCACCTCTGTGAAAGCAAGACAGAGCAGCAAGTGCCTGTGATCCCAGCGCTGGGGAGGTGGAGACGGAAGGAAGTCTGGAGTGTGCAGGCCACCCAGCCTAGCTAATTGGTGAGTACCAGTGTCAATGTGCGATCCTGTCTCAAAAACTAAGGTGGAGAGTTTTTGAGGAAGACACCCGATAATGACTTCTGGCTTCTACATGCCTGTAATCTGTACACACAAGAACACATGTACATGCTACCTCCAACATGAAAAAAATTATGCATTTCAGATCTATCTAATCTGATGCATTCAAGGACAAGTACATGCCTCTGAAGCTACTTACAAGTATAGTGCCCTCTGTTCTATGACTTAATCATTACCTCTAGAAGTTTCCTCTGTTCATCCCTTGTTTTGTAAAGAATATTTAACAACAGATTAATCCTCTATCACTTTAAGTATTTAGCACAGTGTTGCTATCTACACATCTTTACGTATACAGTCATCTTTCAGATTTATTCATATTGTTTAGATTATACTTTATCTATCGATTCATCTTGTACCATTGCACTCTGATCAGCACCTGGCCTGTTTCCCCTTCTCTGTACCTTGTCCTGAGTCTGATAGGAAGTACGTAGAATCTTATGTTCCTACTTAGTGTTGGATTCAGTCCTTGTTGAATATATGGTGGCTACAGAGAGGTTAACAAAACACTTTTGTTTGCAAACAATGGTGTCAAGTAGTTAAGATATCTATTTCATTTCTGCCAGGCATGTCCTAAGTCTTAGAGTCCAAATTTTACCAATCAGGTAATCAGGCCTGGAGGAGTTAGCTGTTATTTTAAGGCCAAACAGAAAATAAGGGGATGATTAGCATTTGAACCCAGCCACGCACATTCCAAAATCTATACGTGTGTGTCCTTGTATCACACAATTTGCAAACGAGGGTTAAAGTTAAAGACTTCAGATAAGGCAAAGTGTGAGTAAGTATTGATTGGTTACTTCTTAGATGGAAGTCCTTAAGTAAGATAATGTGTTCTCTATGTCTCTATTTCTTTATAAATAGTAGTAATAATTACAATTACAATATTTATCTTTCACGGATGCCATGTTTGTAAATTTACCAACTTGGCTGAAATTGTGTAATAAATAGCGGGACACTTCCGAAGTCACTAGTTTGCACAAAAACGGGAGTGAGAACTGTGAGTTGTCCAACATGAACATGACCAAGGCAACACTTGATTTCTTGTTCAGCTCTGGGGCTGTAAACAGCTGTCCTTTTTGACATGCCTTTCTTTTGCGCTTTTTGTTAGTACTTCTGCTGTTTAGAAGAGATTTCAGACACAATACCAAAGTGTTCGCTCATGTTCTTCAGCACAGAAAGACTATAGTGTATCTTATAGGGAAAGAGGGTATCAAACACTTTATTCAAGTGTAAGGGGCAGTGATGCTGACTAAGTTCAATGGTAATGAATCAACAATATAAATTAGATAAGAAGTCTATCTTAGATAAAGTGTTATGTAGTTTTCTATAGAAAACCATATAAATGCATGTTACTTGATGACAAATGGCCAGAGGCTCCCTGACAAAAATATTATGACTAGTAGAACAAAGATTTAGTAGGCACCTACCCCCCAAGTGCTGTGCCATCTCTCCAGTCCACAGGCTAAAGTGTTTCATTGGCCTGGTTGACCACGAGTTCTTTCACTCTATTGGGAAAAGCAAGCTTAACAGATGAAGCTAGCAAACTCCTCCTCAACTCTAGAACCTAAGATTGGATTTGACCTTCTCCAGGAAGTTTGCACTGCCCAGAAGAGATGTCTGATCTTCTCTGGTAATGCTGTCATATTGGGTTACATTGTTATTGACTTATACTAAACTATGAATCCACAGGGTCATGAACATTGATTACCCAAAGAGAATGTTTAATTCTTGTTGAATGAATTAAAGAATGAATGAGTTTGAGTTCTCAGCTTAGTATGTGTACTTAACTACAATGTAGTGCCTTCTTACCTAAGTCATGCAGCTCATAGGCAGCCGTGTTAGGGATAAACACTTTTCTTTTTCCCAATCTGACATTCCTTAAACTTAGCTGTTTCTGTTTGTCTTATAAAGTCAACTTTTAGATACCTAAGGTTCAGCTGTGTTCAGAAAAGGATATGTGCTCTGTGGAAGGATGTTCTGAAGAATAAAAAAGTGGTAGGTCTTAGAGGTGTCTTTCTTCTTCTCACTATTTTACTATTGACAAGATGAAGGGCAGCTCTGCCTGTGAAACAACCTTAGCTCTAATGAGGCTGTGTTAACAGTGAGTGTCTTACAGGTAGTCAAAGACAGGTAGTCCCAGCCCGCCCTTGACCCAGGGGCTGGGGAGTTGTAATCCTTCTAGCCTACCTTTTCAATCACTCGTATAAAAACTGAACAAATGGACTCTCTTGGCTTTCTCTGCTTCTTAGAATTATTACTTCCTTTCTTTCCTCTTTTGCCCCTGGCTCCTGCTGCTTGTAAATCTTGTCAGATTGGCAAAGACCAGGTTAATGCGGCAACCTTAGATGAGAGTCTCAAACTTCCTCAGTTTGTCAACCTTCCCTCCAACCTTAGATGAGAGTCTCAAACTTCCTCAGTTTGTCAACCTTCCCCCCAACCTTAGATGAGAGTCTCAAACTTCCTCAGTTTGTCAACCTTCCCTCCAACCTTAGATGAGAGTCTCAAACTTCCTCAGTTTGTCAACCTTCCCTCCCATTCATCCAATCTACAAGCAGCTAATGCAGTCATCTTTTTTCTGATAAGTAGATTCCAGCTTTACTCTGAGAAAAGCCACATTTAATGTTTTGAACTTCTCATCTCAGTAAGGAAAAAGAACCTCAGCACATTAGGGTATAAACACGCATGTTCTTCTGATCTAGTAGCAAAGTGGATAATGTATCCATCTCTGCTCACTGCTCTGAGCTCAGGATTCAACCTGGTCTATGGCACATTAGTGTTTATGCATAATGTTTGGTTGAACAAATCAATTTAAAAGATTAAAATTGTTTTTTTTAAATTTCTGTTTGACTTAGATTTGACCTGTACTTACAAAGAAGCAAAACTTGCATTTAGTTCTCACTTCGTTTTCTACTTATCATCCATCTATCTATCTATCTGTCTGCCTATCTGTCTGTCTGTCTGTCTGTCTATCAATCACCTAATTCTTCAATTGTCTTTAATAATTTACCTTTATATATTGAAGTTCAGAAAAGAGCAATGCTGCCTGTTGATTAATGCTTCTGCATTAATAAGCTTGCTTGGCTGCTGTTTTTATTCAGGTTTCAGAAAGACTTAGGGTGGGGAAATGATGCAAGGATGGGCAGTGTCATTATTGTTTTTTCCCTTCTTGTTTATTTCCAGACACCTTACCAGTGGGCCTTCACTTTCACTGTCATTATCCATTTGATAGAGCAGGATAGTACTCAGTCTCTCCCATGTATCGCCTCAGTCAGCCATCTCTCTTCTGTTGCATCCCTAGTGATGCTGCCCCTTCTGCTCTGTCCTTAGCTTCCTTAAGACTGTTTCAATTGCAGGAGGAAGTATCGGACTCTTCTGTTCCCGGGATCACCCAAGAGCAGCTCTGTCACTTCTGTCAGGAGGAGCCTCCCAGGCCTCCACTATTAACCACTTTGTCCATAACAGCTTGAGAAGTTTTTCTTGGATGCTGAGAAAGCTGGGTTCAGCTGTGGCTTTTTAATGAGCTCTCCTGGGATGAGCTTGCTGGCCTTTTCTACTTCTCTTTGGTTTTTTTTTACTCCTCGTTCCTCTTCCCTTCTTCATGTCGTCCCTGCATGTTTGTGGTCTTGCCTCACGCCTGCCCTTGGTCCATTGGGCAATGTCCAGTTCCGGGTACTGTCTCTTTCTTTCTTTCTTTCTTTCTTTCTTTCTTTCTTTCTTTCTTTCTTTCTTTCTTCCTTCCTTCCTTCCTTCCTTCCTTCCTTCCTTCCTTCCTTCCTTTCTTCCTTGCTTTCTTGCCTTCTTGCTTTCTTTCTTAAGAAGTTCCCCCTCATGACATAAAACACACATCTGTCTTTCAATAGCAAGTCCTGGGTATGTTTAAAAAATACCACCCACATGTAATGAATATTTAACCTAGAAAGTTCTGGTTCATCTGTCCACCCCTGAAAATCCCTCTGCTTTCAGAAAAAGACTAAGTATTTCACAGCTGGCCAGCCCAGCTATGAGGGCAACTGAAGGTTAAACAGCCCTGCCTAACAATGTGCACTTCTTACACTTTGACCTTGTGATGACAGCACTGCAGCTGAGGGTGGTAACTGCTCTCCCACACCTTGTTTCATGTGAACTGTCCAGTGCCTGACCCACAGGAGGAAATGTCGATCCCTTCTTACTCCACACCTGCCCCAGACAGCCTCAATCACCTCTGAAAGCCATGAGTGAAAGCTCTCCAACTTCTTCCTGTGTGCCAGCGCCTGTGACTCTCTTTCCGATTCTATCCTTAGCCTTATTCCACATATGAAGAGATGTGCAAAAAGATTTAGTTGGAGAAAAATGAGGAAGTGAAATTAAAAAAAATGTATATGTTTGTGCATTTCAGAGAACTCATTTGAAAAACCACTGAACACTTTGGAACAGGAAGGATCATGAAATTATTTCATTTTGATAACTGTGTTTCTAAGGTAGAAGATGAGGTTCAGAAAGATTTTCATTCTAATAAACAAAACACACACCACACAAATTATTTCCCTCATTCTATCTACTTAGAAAACACAATCTAGCTCACTCATTTGCTCACTCCTCTAGATGACATACCCGGAACTCTCTTTGAGTGAGGCTTAGCATTGACGGCATAACTGGGCTGTGCTGTGTTAGATGATATGGCTTAAAGTTGCTCAAGCAATGTCTTACAAAACCCTTTTTGTCCCCACCTTCATAGCAAGTTGACATGACTTTGGCTTGACATGACAGTCGGTTCTCACATGGCAAATCATCTCTTCCCCTCATGAACTCATACGAACTGGCTTCTGTGAGAATCAGGACCCTGTAAGTACTATATTTTATAATATTAATTTTCAATATATAATGAACTTTTATGTGTTGGTCTCACACCCTCCTGTTAATGTGTTTTACATATTATTGTACCTATTTTGATTGCTTATTGAGGGGCAGAAGGTGCAATATATAACAATAAAAACATGTCGAGACATTTCACTCATCTTTTATTAGATATAAAGGCATGAATTTAAAAGATAATATAGTAGTGTTGGATAGTAGATAAACAAACAAAAGCACTTTAACTATTTGTTTCTGCCATGATTGACAATTCCATTTATTTGACTGTGTGTGGAGAGAGATAGAGATAAATACGTGAACAACCATCCTGAAGAGTTTTCCCTTTAGTGGCTACTAAGACATTTTCTACGACACAGAAAGCAATATTTTTATATTATGATATTCATTATATAATACCATGCTAATAATATACTATACCTAAAAGAGCATAAAATCTGAGAATTGGTTAAATAATACCCACATATTCATAACTCTAATGCAAACTGCACATTCTTCTATTGCAGGGAGCCATTGTTTGGTGGTATTGGAGACATACCCAAGGGCCTTGTATATGCTAAACATGCAGTCTGCCAGACCTATATCCCTGAGTCCTGAGAGCCACTTTTGAAGTAAAATGATAACATCTCAGTATAAACTTCATCTAGTGTTCAAACTGCCTAATATTTTGCATAAATATAATAGTTTAAAGTTTTCTGTTGAAAACTTATTATATGCTAAATATATAATATTTTTATATTATAAATAGTATTACTTAATATGTTATTGTTCAAGGAAGTAGAAACTATTCAATAATAATATTAATTTAATTTTGAGTTAAATTATATATCCTACCTCAAATAGCTAGAAAGATTGGAAACAATCATGGTTTAGAATCATGTCTTTTTAGGATTAATTCCTTTAAGATGAAACTATGACAGGTTATTTTGACAGGCTATATTCTCAGAAGGCTCAGCAATGGTAAAATTTAAGTTAATAAAGACTATTTCAACCACATTTTCCCAAACAAAAAACAGTTTGATAGAAACATGGAAAGACAATGAGCAAATTCATGTGATGAACAGAAAAGAGAATTTAGAATATTGTTTGTATTCATCAGAACTCAATACAAATAAGATAATAATAAAAGATTGGGCTTTGGGTAAAAGACTGAGTGACAAGGGGTCTACTTTCCTGAAGGTGGCCAGTGTCATTATTCTCCCAATAAAGGAGGGAGCATTGGTGTGTAAATCTAATTAGCCTTAACAATAAAAACCAGGAATCGGAAATCAGAGTAAAAACCTGAAGGATCAGAGAAGTAGCAGAGCAGCCACCAGTGACTTCCTATCTTTTCTATTCCTGTGTAGGAAAGGGCTTAGATCCCCTCTCCGTCCTGCCTTATCACTTTCTGTCTCCTCTCTATCCAGACCTCTAGACCTCTATGGTTAACTAATGCCTTGCTCGGCCCTGTGACTCCAAGCAAGCTTTAATTGTCAGAACACAAACAAAATATCACACAACAGAGCATGGTAATGTCTTTTGCTGTGAGGGCACAGAGAAATAATGTCCCATTTATGAAGCAGAGTGAGCCCTCCTCAGACACTGAACAAGCTGGCCCTTTGCCCTTGCGCTGTTGGCGCTAGACCTATGAGAAATCAATTTTATTGTTTAGAAACTACTGACTCGGAAGCATTTTGTTACAACGGCATAGAGTATAAAACTCCTCTAGAAATAAATCTTGTTTGATTTTCTCTTTCAAGGAATGTTAGTGTCCAGTTAGTCATTCACTCCCAGCTGAATCATTCCATTTAGTTTTTTTTCTTTTCTGTAATATTTGATTTCCCAATAATGCACAAACTAGTTAATTGACTGCCTCCCAGTTTATCTGGTAGAGGATAAAGTTTGAAATTATTTTAATTTTATAGATAGTCAACTTTAATTAAGGCTTGAGGCAACATTATAGCACATTTTACTTTTCAATTAACATAAGGTGTTTAGGTTTGCCTAAAGGAGGACTATTGTAAACTAGATTGTCATTTAGAAACTTAACACAAAGGCAAAGCAGTGGGAGAGAGGAGGGTGGGAAAGAGACCTTCTTACACCTTTAGTTTGTTTATTAAACTAAGGCAAACATTTCAAGAAGAAACACTGTCCAGTTCCTAATGCTAACTGAGGTCACAGCAATCTAAATCACTGCCTTGGGAAATTCAGATCACGCTGTTTCTGCATCGCACAGGCACCCAGCAAAACACTAGGGAGCACACGGCATGGGTAGCTCCGGCTGGTGTGCGAGGTCATAGTGCAAACGATGACTTCACAGACAGAGCTGGAACTGGGGCTTTTGTCACCCTTGAAGATCTTACCTTCAGAGGCTGTAGATCTTCAAGGGAATAGTTTAAAAATAAAACATCGTCCATAGTGACAAATGATACGCTGGAATACATTAGAAGCCTGGTCCTAGATACTGTTAAGTAAAAGTATCACTTGTCTTTTGGGACTCCATCCACACTATTATCTAAGGTATTTTCAGTTATAGGCTCTTTCCTATTCACTGGAGGCTATATTTTATTTTTTTCATTGAGGAATAATTCATGAGGGCTGTATTGTTTTGACAAATCTTTTTATAACTATGGCTGGATATTTTTCTCCAGCCTTCTAAGAGTCTGTTTTAGTTTTTATTTTAATTTTTCCCAAAGGAAATAATATTTTTTCTTTCATTGAATTTTTAAATACAAGACATTCTGATTACAATTTTCCCTCTCCACATTTCTCCCAGTTCCTGCCCATCTCTTCTCCCATTTGGATTCATCCCCTTTCTGTCTCTCCTTAGAAAACAAATAGGCACCTAAGGAATGATAATAACATAAAAAGATAAATAAAACTAAATAAATCAGAATATGACCAAACAACCAAAAAGGAAAAGAAAAGCCCAAGACCAGAAACTATCTCCAATTGGTAGCCCTTTTAGTTTTCACACCCCCTTCTAGGACCAGTGCTCCTTAATTCTGAGGACTGTTTTACATATGCATGTTGAAGCAAATTAACACTCATTGTACATTAGCCAAGAGCTGTCTGTATAATTTTATTTTTAGATTAAAAATTTGAGACAGAAACTTAAGTTTCTTCTTCTTTGTCTAATCAGACTACTGGAGTTTCTTGCAAAAAGTTTCATCCTTGCTGACCTCAGCGGATGAAACGAGCTCAGAGAGTTATTTCAGATTTAAGGAATTAAGTCTTCGTTTGTGCCGATTCACAAGCTACATGCTACATAATTCGGAGAGCTTTTCTAGTTTCACATTGAATATAGGCTCCCTCTGTCTCTTTGAACATTCTACAGTTACTAATTTTTTTTTTGTTTGTTTGTTTGTTTTTCGAGACAGGGTTTCTCTGTAGCTTTGGTGCCTGTCCCGGAACTTGCTCTTGTAGACCAGGCTGGCCTCGAACTCCCAGAGATCCGCCTGCCTCTGCCTTCCAAGTGCTGGGATTAAAGGCATGTGCCACCACCGCCCGGCTTACAGTTACTAAATTTTGTAAATGAGCATCCGAACAATGTTTGGCTACATTAACCTTTAAGCGTTTACAATGCAATATGCTATTTCTCTGAGGCAAACCAAAGGTAGATTTTTTTTTCAAGGACTTTTTTTGCTGTCTTTAGCAGCATTTGAGGAAAAATCTCATACATTTGCTACATTTTTTTTTTTTTTGGTTTGCTTCTTTTTGTTTTTATAAAGTAGTGAGTCATATCCTAATTCTAGCAGAGATTTTTATAAGGTAAGTTAAATTTGGTTGCATTCTTTAAACTAACACGACTGTATTTCTGTAGCGTGATTATATTGAAATAGAGTTTGAAAAGCAAGGATAATACTGCGAGTGTAATTAATTTAGTATGACATCATGTGCCACAAGTATGTACACGTTTCATTTGTCAACAGGACCAATAAATAAGGCAACAGAATTATAACAAAAGAAATGGGTAAGTTAGCTGGAACTCATCTCTAGTATCTGTCAGCAGCAATGTGGTAAGGGGAGTATCACTAAATAGGAAGGCTAACTTAAGCTTGTAAGTAATTTATTATAAAAAAGAATCAGGCAAATGTCAGACGGGATTGAAGCAACCAGGGAGAAACAATATGATTACATCTCATGTTTCATTCAGTTGATTTAATATTCCCAAATGACATTCATGTTTAGGATTTGTATTATGTCATTTTAAAATCATCACAGGATTAGAGTGGATAGCATGTTGATGGGACTATGACAAGCAGATAAGTAAAAGCAACTTAGATTTTCCACGCCATCGTCCTGTGTGTATGACAAAACCATCGGCGAGTCCATCTTTAATTGCTAGATTCAAAGTCATTCAAAAATGCCACTTGAACATAGAGGTAGACTTGTCATTATCAAAGACTAAAAATAGCAAAAATAAGCATATGGAACATTTTTTTAGAAATAACGTGGCAGAGCAGGGAGGAACATGGCCTGAAGCTTAGCGGCATGTGTTCATATCCCAGTCCCGCACTTACCTAACTTCTTAGGGTCTCCGTTTAGGCGCCTGTGAAATGAGGGCACCGAGTGAGTTTTCTCTCGTTGCACTTCTGTAAATTTCACACAGATTAAGACAAGCCAAGCTCTTAGGAGAGCACCTGGAACACGCCATCTACAGGTGTTGGCTGT
The DNA here is from genome assembly GCF_950005125.1 of Chionomys nivalis. NCBI lineage: Eukaryota > Metazoa > Chordata > Mammalia > Rodentia > Cricetidae > Chionomys > Chionomys nivalis. The sequence goes on from NC_080091.1 coordinate 95,259,654, forward strand.
TTATATCACCTACAAACTGAAGACAACCGTTTTCAGGTATGTGAACTCATTAAGGCTGTTTCTTTAGAGCATGAAACAGGACCCATAACCTAGTTGATGTTATTCTATACTTTGACTGATTACGGTGTACCAGTGTGTGATTTGAGCCGAGTAGAGCAAAGAGCAAGCCTTTACCAGCCCTAAGTTAGAACTGGCTAACTTACAGGGCATCGTGTAAACTAGTTTCTTGTTGGGTCAGCCTATGGTAGAGGTATGTGCTTAAAGGATTCTTCTTGCTTTCTAGACCCTCTACTGGGAAGAGGTTAGTGTTGGAAGTGAATAGCCTGGTTATCCTAAGTGAGTGTTAGAGTGTTCTTGGTATCTGCCTGTCTTGGGATTTTTTTTTTCCTTTATGAATGTTGAGGTCATATCAAGACCTTGCCAGTTTTGCTTAGAAAGACAAAAAGCTGTTGTGTAGACCTCTAACTGGGATGCATGAAACCATCAGCTGAGTTCTTTAAAAAATTGGATTGTCATTCATATATCACCCCCCCCCACACACACACACACAGAGAGAGAGAGAGAGAGAGAGAGAGAGAGAGAGAGAGAGAGAGAGAGAGAGTCCAGGACTGAACATAACCACAAAACCTTGAAGACTCTCAGGGTAGGTAGTCCTGGGACTATACTAAGTACTAGAATATCATGTAAAATTAGCTTTATAACTTGACAGACCAAGGTTTAAAACCAATCCCTGTCTCCAAAAGATTCAAGTTTAGAGAAATTTCACAACATTTTTGAGTTTTGGCTTTGCCACTATATTGCAGGTATGGGAAGCCCTGCCCCTCTGGGATTTTATCTGATGTGTCTACACAGTACCTTCTCAGTGGATGTACAAACAGCTACCATGCCTTTTGAAGATCTCTGTTATATAATACCTCCCTCCATGAGTTTCTAAACTAATTAAGCTCCAAAGCTTTCCCTTGTTTAGGATGAATGCCCCCAAAGTTATCCTACTTGTTGAATCTCTGAGTCAAGACAGCAAGGCACAACAGAGATTTTGACCTGGAAACGACCTTAGGACCATCTGTCTCAGCTCTCTTCTGGGGTAAAATCGAAGAAACAGTCCTGGAGGCACTCAGAGCCAGGTGTCCATCCTGCTTCTTGACTTCCCTGTCACTGTTTTTATAAATGGTGCCGTCGATGCCGATCTGCAGCTACTCAGAGGCGGGCTGCAGGGGAACGCAGTTCAACGGTGGCAGGTTTGTGTAGGCTGGGCTCTGTTCGTTGTGTGGGGACAGCTGTGGCCAGCCACAGACAGCTTTGCTTTCCTTTCCACATGAGAAGCTGACAGAGTCCAGGCCCACTGGATGCGGCTGTGTGCTGACAAATGGCTTGACAAATGGGGCACACGAAGAGGGTGCTGGTGGATGGGAGAAGGGCCAACTCTTCCCTTGGGAATATGTTAGACAAAAAGCTCAGGACTGCAAAGTGAGTCTTGAGCACATAACTTAAAAAGAAATGATTTCCCTGCAAAGGTGCTTTTCCTTTCTTTCTTTGTCACGAGCTACTTTGTATTCTATTTGGTTTGCAATGTCTATCACTTTTTCCTATCAGTTATGAAGCTGAGTTAGAAATTAACAGTTTTAATTGATATACCCATAGAATTCTTCATGGAAACAAGAGAAGGTACACTTGGTCCATTTCTCACTATACCGTCTTTCCTTCTTTAAGATATTGGGATCTGAAGGGTTATCAAGAGACTTAGGGGATATGGTTCTTGGGAGACAAACATGGAGACCTGGCTTTGATTGCTGGAAACCACCTAAAGGAGGAAGGAGCAAGCAATGACTTCCAAACACATGCCGTGGCACGGCATGTTCCTACCCCACCCACGGTGCACACACATAGTCACACAATAATAATGAGGCTTAAAAAGGTGTTGGAATGTAAGAGTGATATCTGTAAAATTTGCACCTTGGGCTTGGGAAGCATTTTGATGATATAGTGGTTATCTACCATGAACTAAGGCCCTGTGCTCAATCTATAGAACTTCTACAAAAATAAAATAAACTTAAAAATCGTTCTATATCCACTATCTGTGCACACTTAAAAGAACTAAAGTATCACTTGATGTCTCAGAAATTAATTTTGTATTCCAAACTGCAAACAGGAATGTTGTGTTTTCTCAACTCTAAGACAGACTCCTTTACCATCCATCAATAAAGTCAAGCTCAGGATCCATTTCTTTCTTTTTCCCCTTTCCTTTCTTTCTTTCCTTTTTATTTTCTTTGTCTTCTCTTCCTTTTTCTTTCTTTGTTCCTTCTTTCCTTTCTTCCCTCTCTCCCTCTTTCCCTCCCTCCCTTCATTCCTCCCTTTCTTTTCTTTTGGAGACAGGGTTTTACTGTGTAGCCCAGGCTGGCCTCGGACTGCCAGGGACCTACTTGCCTTTGCCTCCTGAGAAGTGAAATTAAAAGCACAGGCCACCGTTCCTGACCTTGGGGGTTATTTTTTGATATCCCCTTTAAGCACAGTCCTTTCCTGACAATGTGCTAATAAACTATGTGTAAGGAATAATGTTGGGAAGTGGTGTACCCATTGCTTTAGATTCTTGATAAGTAAAAGGCAACAATAAGGTTAACATTCACAGGGAGAAAGAACCAAGCAAGAAGAAAAGGAAGATAAAGCAAAGCAGAGTGGAAATGAAGAAAACTGAACAATAGACTGAGGGAGTAAGGAGGAACTTGCTATGTGCTGGAATAAGAGAAAGATTCTCCTGGGCTTCTCTGCATGGGAAAGGCTTGGGTAGATGTGTGTGGAAAGGTAAAGCATTTGCGCTTCCTTCCTGCTTGCGCTTCTGAACATTACTATGCATGTGAGCTTCCCCCTCTTCTGAAGCCTTGCACTGAGAACTTGGTTCCCCCAGAGCCATTCCTTGATGCGTTCCTCTCTCCTGGTAGAAACAGAAAGGATGGAGGTTGCCTGTGTGTATCTGCCTTCAGTAACTTGCTGGTACAGTCTAGACAGTGGCCTCCTGCACACCTCTGCCACAGCCCACCGAGAGATCTGGCCATACTCTGGCTCCCGGTCTCCTCAGTGGCCGAAAGGGGATTAGAGCTGGCTTCCATCAAAATGTGCTTGAAGGCTGGGACAGCAGCCATTGGGAGCCAGGACTGAATGTTTCCTCTAACTCTTTTATTAGCATTGTTAGAAGAGTAGCTGGAAGTTGAAATCTCAGCAGTGGAAGTATTTACACTGCATTGGCAAATGATACACCTCAGAGCCTCAGAGCCTTTCTTTTCAGAGGGATATTGTTAGTCTTTACGAGCTCATCTTCTCATATATATAATATAAAACAATATATATCATATATATGATATTTTTAATTTAGGGAAGCAGTGTTTTTCTCACCCAAGCCATTACTAAAGATGTATTTATTAATGAAAAGTTTTGATCCTCATATTTTTTGATGAAAGAGACTAATATATTTTTTTTCTTAGAAATTCAGTTTTATAATTATCTTCATATATAGTATGGCTTTTAAATCAGAATGAGTTATTTTTTTCTTGATTTATTTTAAAAAGTTCTCTTTCCTCTCCAAGCCTTTTATGCTTTTCTATTTGTCTATTTCTTGAATTCTCCACAAAATGGTATCTAACAGCATCCCATGGAGGTTATTATTATGAGTTTTTTGTTGTTTTGATACAGGATCTTGCTACATGGGCTAGAAATTTGGAGATTACAGGTGCTGATTTAATTTTGACATACAGTGTTTTCTATCTTTATTGAACAAAGGCAAGTATTAGAAGTTTAATGAGGTACTGTGAGTTTAATACCTAGTAATTTGATTGGGATGGAGCCTGTGCTCACCTGTGAAGTGTGGTTGGACACCCCAGTGAGAAGAATAAGAAGAAAGAGCCAGGTGATAGATAGGACATTCAGGATTCATTCCATTAATGAAAAAGTGAAACCTGGGATGTTGCTTGAGAGAAACACATCAGTGGAGTACCGGAGGCAGGGCTGGGAGATCCAATTGAAGCCACATCTAGGGGAGGCCATTTAAGCTTTATTTATGAGACAAAAGATGGGTGCTGGAGTGTGGAGCAATCAGAGCCATATTTTTTAAAGATTGGTTGAATAGTGTAAAAGTTGACTTGGGGTGAAAAGAGACAGGAGAGTAATTTTATTTTGATTTGGGTTTAGTTTAGTTGTGTTATTTTGTTTTATTTGAGACAAGGTCTTGCTATGTAGCCTTGGGTTGCTCCTAACTCATAGAGATCATCCTGCCTCTGCCTCCTTGATTACTGAGATTAAAGGCTTGAGCCAATATACCCACCCACCCCCATGCCCCATCCCAAGATAGCCTTAAAGAGTGCTAGCTTACCTGGACCTCAGTTTCCACGTCTGCTCACAGTGAATCAGTTATGAAAATGGTCACACGGACCGTGTGTGAAAACGATAAACTCACCACACACAGACAGATCTCCAGCGGCCTCTACTTTCCTCACAGTCTCTTCCTGGAACCGACTTTCATTCCCACAATGCCTCAGACACACCTAGGAGATGATCCAGTAAAACTAAACTGGGTGGAGAAGGCGGCTGGGATCTGAATAGAAACAGATGTAAACAGAACTTCAGGAGGAGCTGGGAAGCATGGTCGGGAGGTGGCCAGGAGGTGGCCAGGAGGGGGCCAGGCTACAGAAACAGTACAGCAGGGATTAGTAATGACCACATTGACGGGGCCAGAGCACCACCCAGCCTCACCCTGGGAAGGGGCAGAGGTCATTCACAGCTGCCGCTTGTGCCTTTGGGGTGGTACTCTTTTTGAGTCCAGCTGGGAAGAAGGGGATTTCCAGGAAGAGTGTGCACTTAGTGATGAGACCTCCATCCCTATTTATTGTAAACAGTGGGCACTCTTGAAGGCTCATCTGTACTTTCCAATCCATTCTGCACCTGGGCTTTTGTTTTCTTTCCTGAAGCACAGTTGCTTGGTATGCATGAGGGGCCCCCATCTGCCTCCCAGACAGTCATGGGAGCTGACTCTGCGTTTATCTGAGAACTGGAGACTCCGTGACTTCTCATTTCAGAACAAACCCTCAGTACTGTGAACCTTCAGGGGCAAATTCAGACTGTGTGTGTGTGTGGGTGGGTGCGTGCGTGTGTATGTGTGTGTGTGTATGTATACCTGCACAAGATTTGAAAACAATCTGCTCTTTGCTAGATAATTTAAAGTCTCACAAGTTTTCAGATGTCCAGAACTTTGGTTTACTGCAGTGTGTTTCTGAAGGTTCTAAAACACATTTGTCACCTGGTAAGAAATACTGAGATCTGTATTTGGTAACAGAAAAAGATGGGTTGTCAAAAGGTAAGATGTTTACCAATTCCATTTTTAGGAAGCTAGGAAAAAAAGGGATGAGAATTTAGCAGTGTGTAATCCCAAATTAGTGTGTTGAATTCCGAGCACTGAGCCCCTTACCAAGGTCGGTAGGAGCTGTGGATCGAGGGGCACAGTTTTGTCCTTTCCTCAAGGAAGAGCCAGTGATTTCTTGTCTCCAGAACATTTGTCTAAGGACAGCATCTTTCTGAGAATGTGCGTACCCTCACCATTGAAGGCAAGTGAGCAAAATAAGAGTCTCCCACATAGAACTGAGAAAAATACAATTTTATGTGTGTGTGAGACAACAAAAGTTAAAGAAGGGGGTGGTGAATTTGGGAGGGATGGCAAGAACGGACATAGGAAGGGTAGGATAAAGGAGAGGAAGGAGAAAATGGTATAATGTTTTAATTAAATTTTAAGCTGACCAAGTTTTAATTATTCACAATAGACTTCTTCTTCTTCTTCTTCTTCTTCTTCTTCTTCTTCTTCTTCTTCTTCTTCTTCTTCTTCTTCTTCTTCTTCTTCTTCTTTCTTTCTTCCTCCTCCTCCTCCTCCTCCCTCCTCCTCCTCCTCCTCCTCCTCCTCCTCCTCCTCCTCCTCCTCCTCCTCCTCCTCCTCCTCCTCCTCCTCCTTCTTCTTCTTCTTCTTCTTCTTCTTCTTCTTCTTCTTCTTCTTCTTCTTCTTCTTCTATGAAGTGGCAAATCCTCTCTCAGCTTCAAATATAAGGTTGGCTCTATAACATGGAAATTGAGTTGGGCATATCTATCCATGACACTGTGACACCAAACATGAAGAATGACTCCCTTCTGGAGTAAAATACACTGTTGTTGGCTCACAACAGATTTCTGCATCAGAGCTGACATCCATAAATGTGTGGATGACAAAAAGTCTCATGATGCTTTTCTGTGAAATTTCATTTAATTTACCTCAGTCCAAGTTATCTTTATTTGTATAGTTAAGAATAATATTTACTTTGAAACGGTGTTTGGATGACTACAAGAAGTAAGTCCTTACTTAATGGTAACTGGGACATAACACTTCTTCAATAAATATTGGTTTAAAAATGAAAGTGAAATTTAAATTATGTTACATGAAAATATAAAATTAAAAAAACAAAATAGGAGACCATGCACATCTTAAAACATATCATTTCCAAACTTTCTGTTTAAAGGCTGGCTCACTGTTTGAAAACAGAAATAGACAAGATTGGATTATCACCCCCAGTCTCGGTACGAAGGTCTATCATGAATGAGGAGAACACGGGGATCCACTAGCTAGATTATTTACCTATTTTCTCCATGTGAGTTTATATTTTTATGAACATGAACATGACAAGATTCCAAGACATCTTTTTGCTTAGTGACATGTCTATTATTAGAGTCGTTATTTGGATCTGAGTCTATAAGGTCAATGCACAGTCCACATGCAACAGGGTCCTGTGAGGTTTTAGAAAAGCAACTCTGGCCGTGATTTAAATGAATCTTAGCTGTAAAGAGGACTGCCCTAAAGTTCTATGTGGCTTTTAGCTGTAAATATATTAAAGGAACTAACAGTAGACACCCAAGATGGAGAAAAAAAAAAGATAAATATCTAGAATGTGAAAATCAGAAAAAAAGAAAAACAGAGGAAAGAAATTTGCTGGGCTGGGGAAGTAGATTTCTACATCAAACTGAAGATCAGGTCTGTGGAATCCTTTCAGCCCACAGGTACTATGGCACACTTAGTGGCTTCAGTCCTCTGCTTCCACACGGCAATGTGTCTCTGAAGTTGCAGTATATGTCACATTATGTTTAGTTAATCATCATTCCCCATTGGTGCATATTCCCCGTAAAGACAGATTATCTTTCACACCTACGAATCTAGTATTTTGGGCACATAAATAACTAGGGAGTAAGGCAGTCCCTCAGAGTGATTGGATCCCACCAGATTTTTGTCTACATTGATTCAGTGGGCATGGAATCTTAAAGCAAGATGAATTTGCCAGGAAAGGAGTCAAGTCTTTAAGGAGTCATAGTTTGAACTGTATTTGGACCCTATTAAACGCATATTAAACTCTTCTCGGGGATAGACACAGAAAATTCACTAACAAAGTTCACTGGGAACGAAAACAAGCACAACACAGAGGACATGTTCCTCTCTATTGAGTTTTGCATTATTTTTGGAATGATTATTGCCTGTTCTCTATTTATGATAGGGCTTTGAAATTATATAACTAGACATGATTCATGATAAACTCATATTAGAAAGTGATTTCATATCATAAGACCGAGTGTGCTTGGCAGCGCAAAGTTTATTTCTTCTTCCCTAATCTAATTAAGGAGCCTTGTTTCAGTCTCTTATGATAATAATGGTTCTAATGTTTTTGATCAGTGCCTCAGGTCATTGGTACCTCAAGAGCCTTGAAACATCATTTCTCTCTTGTTTCACTTCCTGGATTTTAAGAACGCCTCTATTAAAACATTAGGTAATTAAATAAAAGAATGGAGAAAAAAATTTCCCTCGAGACAAAACCAGTTTTTTTTTTTTTTTTTTCACATAAGCTTGGACATCGTACATTGTAGGAAAAAAAGTAAAAGTGTCTCCCTTCCATTTCCATAGAAGCCTCTCTGGAGCTACAAACTGGTCATGTGATTTCAGAGCATGGAAAATCATAAAATACAGCACTCAATTGATCTTACATATTCTTCCTCAACTAAATTGTATGATTCAGGGCATTGATATCAAGTTCATATAAATGTTTTGTTTTTCAAGGGTCCAGAATCCCCTTAAAAGTTTTGAGCTCATAAGATATCAATTTTATTTCATATGCTGAACTGTCTGGAAATGTTTCTAGCTAATGACTCTGTGTGTGTGTGTGTGTGTGTGTGTGTATGTGTGTGTGTGTGTGTGCATCCTACTCATTGACCATTTGTGTAATTAGAACATCTTATCAGTGGTGAATTCCGATTATGGGAGTCAACACAAAACCCTCCACACATGGTAGGGACTGAGGTAGGGCCTGCAACTTTTGGAGAGAAAACAAAGTTTTTAAAGCAATTTGACTTGCTCCAATGCATCTTTCTATAACATGGTCTGTTAGGTCTGACCACCAATTCTTTCTTTTTCTCCCCCTCCTCTCTCTTCTTCTTGGAGAGTTTTACAAGTGGGAAGCTGTGGGGTATAAACCAGCCATCCACTGGCAGGGACATAAGGCATACAGCTTCCCAAAGATCAGGGACACTTTCAGCAATGGTTAGACAAGAGTCATTTTTATGGGACCTACCATGAAGGGCTGTCTGTAGGGCTGTGATACCCTAACTGAAAATGGCCAAGTCATAATTTCTACTATGAGTGTATGAGTCACTGCTGGAAGATTCTAATTCAGTAGCTCTAAGAAGTAGCCTGGGAATGTATTTAAAACTTGTTTATTACTAAATTTTTAAATTAGTTTTTTTAAGTGTGTGTGTGTTGCATGGAGAACAGGCCCTCTTGTTTTTCCTGGTCACCTGGCTAGCTTACACCTGAAATAACCACACTGAAACTGTATTAATTTAAATACTGCCTGGCCCATTAGCTCTAACTTTTTATTGGCTAATTCTTACATCTGATTTAACCCATTTCTGTTTAATCTGTGTATCACCACGTGACTGTGGCTTACCAGCAAGATTCTAACCAGTGTCCATCTCAGGCAGAAGATCCATGGCATCTGCCACTCTGCCTTTCTCCCCGGCATTCAGTTCTGTCGATTCTGTCTACCTAAGTTCTGTCCTATAAATTAAGCCAAGGCAGTTTCTCTATTCATTTTCCAATGAAAGCAACATACAAATAGAGGGAACTCTTACACCATGTGTGTACATATGTGGGTATGGATGTGTCACTGTTCATACATGGAAGAAGACTTGCATCAGAGATCAACTTGGAGAAATTGGTTTTCTCTTTTTGTCATGAGGGTTCTGGGGACCAAACCCACGCTGTCAGGTGTTGCAGCAAGCACCTTTATTCACGGAGCCATTGTGCCAGCCCCTGAATTTTGTTATTGTTAGGTTCCTTGTAACACTTTTCTTTCTTTGCTTTTTTCCTTTTTCTTCTCCATTTTTTCATTTTTTTTTGTTTTCACTTGATTTTGCTTGAGAACCTGACAATCAGCGCTTTTACAAAATAGTTTTTACTTTTTTGAAGCTTGATCTATTAGACTTGAAAAGGAAAAGCCCAGGGTAGTTAGCCTGTGAACCTTTAAATTTTTTTTCAAAAATTTTATTTGTAATTGAAATAGAATTGCATTACTTCCCTCTTCTTCCTTCTCTATTTTCTGCCAGACACCCTCCCTCAGAACTGTACTTGCCCCCTTCCTGTACAGTTATCCTGATAACCTCTCTTTTTCTCTTTTTACTACTGTTACATATGTGTGTGCATATATGTATATATTATACATGTACTCATGCAAATATATGTACATGTATATACTAAACATAAGTAAACACACACACATATATATGATATATATATATATATATATATATATATATATATACAAAGACTGCTCAGTTCATTTATTATTACTGTATACAATGATGTGTTTGCATGTTTATGTGACCATATGTACATATATCCAAGGAGAATGGAAGATAGCCCTGGGTCCTGGATGAGGATTGTGATCCACCCCATGCTTACGCTAGGAACCAAGAACTGTGCCTGCTGTTGACCACTGGGCCAGTTTGCTGTTTGGTTTTTGTAAACTTGACACAAATAAGCATATTTGTAAGGAGGGAATTTTAACTGAGACAATGCCTGCATAAGACTGGCCTGTGTGCAAGTCTGTGGTGCATTATCGTGGGAGGTCTCAGTTCACTGTCAGTGGTACCACCCCTGGGTGGGTGGTCTTGGGTTGTATAGGAAAGCAGGCTGATCAAACCAGTAGAAGTATAAGCCAAGAAGTACTGTTTCTCCATGGTTTCTGCTTCAGTTCCTGCCTCCAGTTTCCTGCCTTGAGATCCTGACCTGGTTTCCTCAGAGTCTAAGATACATTACTGACTTATTTATTTGAGATTTCTTTTTGCTTAGAATACCTTTTCCTATCTTTTCACCTTGAGGTAACACTTATGTTTTGTGGCAAAGTGCATTTCTTGGAGACAATGAATAGATGGGGCTTGGCTTTCCATCTGTTCTGATTCTCTGTGACTTTTGACAAAAGTCATTAAGACCATTAATAGGAAATGTGAATTTTTAAAAGAAATTCCAAAATATATTACTACTACTATACCAAAACTTTGTGATATACTGGAATTTAGGTAATGAATTCTGTGAATACCACTTTGTGGCCACTTGCCTATATCCTATTGATGTCTCTTAGAAATAATGCAAGCTCCTTAGAAACTGTCTTAGTTACTGCTGCATTGCTTGAGGAGACACCATGCCCAAGGCAACTCTTATAAAAGAAAGCATTTGATTGGGGGCTGACTTATAGTTTCAGAGGGTTAGTCCATTATCATTACAGAAGGCAGGCAGGCAGACAGGCAAGGTGCTGGAGAAGCTGCCCTGCACTTTACATCCTAATCTGCAGAAAACAGGTAAGGAGGAAGACAGATCCTTCTGTGGGCTTTTGAAATCTTTTAGCCCACTTCCAGTGACACACCTCCTCCAACAAGGTCACACTTCCTAATCCTACCCAACCAGTTCCATGTCCTGGTGACTAAATATTTAATTATATAAGCCTATGGGGGCATTCTTATTCAAACCACCACAGAGACTATATGTAGCAAAATTTCAAATAGCAACATGAATGGTGATGATGTAGCTCTCTTATATTGCTCAAACAGTATTGCTTCATATATATTTTTTCTTTTAGCATCATGGGTAGAATGACAGTTTGCTCAGAAACTGACAGTTATAAAAGACACAACTGTCCTCTATGTTACCATTTTAATGGTACCAGTGAAACACATTTGCTTCTGAAGTTTTCTTTTTAGTTTGGAAAAAAAAAACAATCTTGATCTAGGATTTCATAATCTCAAATAGATTAGAGTCATTTCAGCTAAACTTAGCAATCATGTGGTAAGGCAGATGATGGCACTTAAGTAGTGTACACATAATATATGCTTTACTCATGAGCAACCAAGTTGGCTTGAAGGCATTGTTTTGATGGCCCTGGAAAATGGCCAAGATCTGCATTTTGTGTCATATGGATGCTTTCAGTATTTTAGTGATTTATTCTTTAGCATTGATTAATAGTCGGTCTTGTAAAAGTATATCTCCAAAAACTTGAGGAAATGGGGAATATTTCTTAGCGTTTAGTCCACGTTAATCTCTGAGGGACCAGTTGAAGTATCTTCAGCAAGTTGCACAAATTCTGGGTCTAAGTTGTATCCTCAAATGGTCTCAAAACAAAGAAAAAAAAACCAAACAAAAAACAAAAAAGGAAAGAAAGAAAAATACCCAACAAGATGAGCAAATGACTATCACTGTATACTTATTCTTTGGGATATAGAAGGTATTATTATTTTACACACGTGGAGTTTAATCAAAGGATGATACCTTTCTCCCTCTTCCAATGCCGTCTTCCCTTTCTGTCCTGTACTAAAGTTCAGCCAGCTAAATCTGTTCTTCCTCCTTCTCTCCCAAATTCTTTTCTCACACTGTGCTTCCATAAACAGAACTGTGTTATAAATATTTCATGGTTTACTCAACGTAGAGGCCAGTAAAACATCCTCACATTCAGTTGCATGCAGTTCTGAATGTGTTCATCAGATAGGGATGCTTCAGGAATAACGAGACTCACAATCCCTGCTGGGACTGACTTTATTTGAGTGTGCTCATATTCTTAATTTTATTATAAGAAAACTGAACTCAGTCTTTGGTCTTCTGGAGTTGATTTATTATGTATATTGTTTCCATCAAAGAAAATGTGATTGACCTGGTAGAAGTGTTTGGATAAATTGACTGTCAAATTAAGCCAAATTGCCTTTTCTGTTTTCTATTGGCAAAAACACCATACATGGCTCAGAAAACCATAAATGAAATAATCAAATAAGATTTTAAAAACACTATGTAAGGTTATCCCTGACACAAAAGATTAGGAAGCAAGTTATTTAGACCATGCCCAGCAAGGGCCTTCATGCTGCAACTTGTAACATCATTACATCAAATACATTACTGTTTTACCAAAGAGGGACAGCTAAGTCCCTTATAATACAAACTATGATTGCACACATGACCTACCTATGTGGCTCAAATCATGTCACAGCTCTGTCATAAAATCCACCTCACTTAGTTAAAGTAATTTAATTATTTTTCCTCCTGTTACGTTCTCAGTTCAAATCTCAGGTTTGTGGAGACCTCTGAGATGTGTTGATCACTGTGAGGTAGAATATTAAATTCTAGTGTACCTTGATAACTTACCTTGTATAATCCTTTGCATTATACTGATGGGCACAGTGAGCAATATGAGTGGCAGAAAAATTGGCCAATGTATTTTAGGTGTATGATTTCAAAATCACTAGTTTTTGTCACATAGACTGACTTAGAAGCGTCTTGTCAACTTTTATGTAATTCCCTTCTACATTAGCAATGATAATTAAAGAAGAAGAGGTCATGAGTTTGAGAGGGCCTGGGGGCATGGGAGGAGTTGGTGGATGAGAGTGAGAAGGTAAAGATGAGGTAAGTACGGTGCTCATGTATGAAACCCTCTAGAAATTATATTAGAGAAATAAATGCTATTCTTCAAAAACAATTGGCATATTATAAACTAAAAATTGGGTTTACAAGTTCACCCATTTTTAATTGTTGACAAGTGATTATAAATAACACAATAAACGCATGGCTTTTGCATGATTTTATGCCAGCAATGGAATAAATAAATGAAAAAGAAAAAACACATTCATTTTTAATTTTATTTATTATTTATTGCTTAATCACCCTAACAAATACTTACTTAACTTCCTGAGAGAAGTCAGAACCACATATTGACAATTTTATTATTTCTTAGTAGGAAAGTTTTCTAATATTTGTCTTTTATAATTATGAGTCATTTAAAACTAAATGCTAGTGTTTCTTGGAAAAGAACAGTTTTTATCTTTAAAATTAGATTCTATTAAAACAAGACTCACCCGTGGGGAGAAGCGAAGGGAAATCTGATGCTGGTGTCATTCACAGATCTCTTTTCCAAATGTAAAACTAGAGAAAATGACATATTGGCAAAACCATGGGTCTAGGTTGACCAAGTAGAGCTAAGTAAAAGTGTGCAAAGGCTGATAACATCAGTTGTTAGTGACCTCTTCTTTGGTTTGTTACAGATAGAACACACCAATGAAATGTTGCTTGTTTTTATGCTCATTTGTTGGACATCCTAAACTGAAACTAATACTAAAGTCTTTAGTATTATTCCCTTACCTTACAATCCGAAGTTGTTAAATGTGATCAAATTTGAATATCTGATGAGAAAACACCAAATCCAAGTCTTCAGAAATTTCCCAAGCTTGGCAACATCATTTGCTTTTGTTTCAAAAGCAAACTTGTCAAATAAAAAAGGATATGGAGATGCCCAACAGATCTGCCTTTATAATCCTTCCATATGGAAACCCAAGCTATACTAGTGCCTCCCAGCTGGTGACATTGCCATCAGTTGGGAGCAGTTGTGATTCTCTGGGGACAGGGGATACAGAAAAGAGTCTGCAATGTACAGATTTCTTCTCTAACAAAAGGTTACCCAGCCCCAAATATTAGCATTGTTCTGTTGATAAACCCCTGTCTGTGCTAACTGGAGAACTAGACAGGAGTCTCTCTTTTGCCTTGTTTTCCATTCCTTGGCCTTTAATTAGAAAAATAATAATGTCATAAATTGTAGACAGACGTTTCTGTCCCTCCCAGTCCTGCAGCTGTTTAGTCCTGAAGAAACACACAAAAGACTATATTAATTATAAACTATTTGGCCCATTAGCTCAGGTTTATTATTAACTAGCCTTTACAACTTAAATTAATCCATAATTCTTGCCTATGTTTAGTCACATGGTTTGGTACCTTTTCTCAGTAAGGCATTTCATCTTGCTTCCTCTGCTTCTGTTTGGTGACTGCATCTCTGTCTTTCCTCTTTCCAGAATTTTTCTAGTCTGGTTTCCCCACCTATACTTCCTGCCCAGCTACTGGTCAATCAGCATTTTATTAATCCAATATGGGTGACAAATTTTTCCAATGTACAAGAGCACTATCCCACAGCATTTCCTTTTTTTTCCTTTTCAAAACAAGACCCTGTATTTAATCTCCTTTATTTAGCTTTTTTTCCTGATCATAATCCATAACAACTTGTAACCCACAGTATAAACAAAGACAATCATCCATAACTTAATTTTTGGGAATGTGGGCATAGTTTTCTAGACTACTTCATACTGACTGGGGGAACTGATTATCTTATGGGCACTCAAAGTAAATTTAGGATTATGGTCAAGTCCTGACTATCTGGTGAGGCTGATTATCTCAGCCAGCAGTCCTGCAGCTATTCAGTCCCAAAGAAATACAAAGGCCATTTGTTTGCTCCTGGCTTCTCAGTCCCAAAATAACCACACGGGAACTATATTACTTGCAACAGTGTTTGGTCAATAACTTAAGCATATTGCTAGCTAGAACTTACATCTAGAATTAACCCATTTCAAGTATTTTATTTTATATCACAAGGCTCATGGTCTACTGTCAAGGTTCCATCTGTCAGCTCACGTCTTTCCCCTCTGGTGGCTCCATGGCATCTCTTGACTCTGCCTTTTTTCTCCCAGCATTCAGTTTAGTTTTCCTCACCTAGCTTTCCAAGCCATTGGCAGAAAGCAGCTTCTTTATTCATTAACCAATAAAAGCAACGCATATACAGAAGGATATCCCATGCCATCTATGTTAATTATAAACTGTTTGGCCTATTAGTTCAGGCTTATTATTAATTTACTCTTATGATTTAAATTAACCCATAATTTTTGTCTATGTTTAGCCACCTGGCTTGGTACCTTTTCTCAGTAAGCCATTCTCATCTTGTTTCCTCTGCTTTTTTTTGGTGATTGTGTTGCTACCTTTTCTCTTCCCAGAATTCTCCTAGTACAGTTGCCCCACCTATACGTCCTGCTTGGATAATGACCAATCAGCATTGTATTAAACTAATATGAGTAACAAAACTTTACAGTGTATAAGACCATTATCCCAGAGCAATAAATTGCCCAAGTGAAACATCATGGAGATCTGCTGTGGACTGTGAGACCTTCTGTCTGGGGATCTTCTTGGCATTGCTCTTTGAGATAAATCTTCATAATTAAGTTCAAAGAATTAAAATTAAAATGCACTGTTCTCTGGACAGGGGTGAACACAGAAACTCAGTACTGGACAAAGAGCAGAGAACATGTACCAGTGGAGTGCTCAGCCACAAAGGGGACCTCTGTGCCAATCCTTCTCTCTTCAAGACACAGGCATCATTGTTGAAGAGGCCGTAGGAAAGATGGTCGGTGTAGAAGTTAGCGAGGACATATGCAAAGCAGTGTCTTACAGACATGACCGGACCACTCCATCCAAGTGCTCAGAGAATCTTCACAAGGTCTGGACACTTCACATTTTAGCATAAAGGGAAGGCTCAGCATCTCTTATCCCTAGTTGAGGAGCTCTTGACAACTGCATGAAATTCTCAAAGAATTAGTAACAAATATTTAAAAAGCACTGCTCCTTAACAGGTAAACCACCCTACCACCCCTTCAGAATAATAATAGTGAGAGAGGTTCTTATAGTTTTATGTATACTGTGAACAAAATGCTGACGTAGAGGCTGGAGGAAATTATATAAAAACACAGTGTAACACTATAGATATAGTGGATATGTTTCATGAGTGGTCCTTAAGATTTGGCATCATGCACAGAAGAATAAGTCCTCATTGGCAGAGTGAGCTATGCTTATTATTCCCAAGAAGACTTATATAGTTTTCAGTAGTTGAGAAACAGATCTGAGTGGATAACTTAAGTAAATACAGGTGATGAAGGAGAAAAGAAAATATATTAGATTCTCCTGTAGCACACACAATGTTGGTATTTTACTTCATTTAACATGTAATTTATATAAGAAACACAACCTTATCAAATACTTATTCAAAGTAGGTATTAATCTTAGTTTTTATTTGGTCCCCAGACACTATTCCAACATTTAAAAAGTGATATTAAAGATAATATAAAAATCATTGTGTGAACTATAGAAAATTGCAATAAAGATTATTTTGTCCTAAAAGAATTAAATTTGTGGTAAGGAAAAAAGTGAAAACACTTGGTGTTGACTCAGGGATAAATAATATACAAAAATCAGAAACAAACTGGAAAAGGGAAAGAGGCTTGGTAGCAGAAGAATTAAAATGGAACAAAAAGGGGGGTTTTACTGCAGTTATGAGAAGGGCTAAATTTCAAAGTACAGACAATATTAAGTGTTGATTTGGTTGGAGAGCAACTTGATCTCTCATTGGTTGGTGTGAATTGAAAAATGGCTTACTTTCTCAGATTTTGTACAAAACTAAACATAATTGTACCCTGTCATCCATCAATCATGCCTCTTAGTATGACCCAGGTGACCTGAAATCTGTCTGTGCAATTCACTACACACAAATATTTACAGCAGTTTGCTCACAACTGCCAGACTTGGAAACAACCAAGACATCCTTCAAGAAAATATTACTTAGTAATTGAAAAGAAATGGACTACCATTTGTGTTTGTGGATACAAGACATGCATCATCTTAAACATATGGAAATGAAGAACACAGAGTGGTCTCAGTTATCAACTGTGAACTTCAGTTAATAATATCTCAGTGTTGGTTCAACAGTTTTAAATAATATACCACATTCCTGTCAGATGTTAGTGACAGAGTAATCCATGTGTAGAAGTGGGGAAGAGGTGTTCAGATGTTGCTTTGGCTTTGTGCTATTTTTTTCTGTAAATCTCATATTGCTCTTAAAATGAAGTGAAATTTATTTATTTTAACATTAATTGAAATTAATTTATTAATTGAAAAAGACCTCAAACACAAGATTTAGGGCTTGTAAGTAAACTTTGATTGACAAAGAGGAATAAAACTTTGTGTATGTAAAGTGTTTTCATACATAATATTGAAAAAAATCAAATATCCTAAGAACAAATAAATCATTTTAATTTGAAAAGTTCATTTACCTGGAATGATTCTCAGCCTTCAAACACACAGTGTATTGCAGACCTTAACTTTATTTATAATAATTTTAGTTCTTTGGATTAACTAATTTTGGAAGAAGACACTGACAGCCAAACTCACTGAAGTGTTAAAAAAATAGAACAGCATACTTCCAAATCAAATGAAAATATTAACACTAAATTGAGGCACAATGTCATCCTTGAACTCTAACAAAATGAATACTGATTAAAATATTTTAAAGTTGATATCTTTGAGATATCTCTCTAAATCAGAAGCATCGAGTGAGGATGCCTGTAGAAACAAAGGAGGGACAGGGATGATCCACACAAACTTTGGACTAATGAATAATGCATCCCTGAACCTAGCATGGGTTCAGATTAATCTTCCAGAATTTAAAATATGAAATTGATAGAAACTGGGAAGAGGGTGGAGCTTAACTTTACTGTAGCAGTATTTGACAGAGAGGCTTCCATTCTTCCTATGTTTCAACCAACCTCTCATCATTGGGTCTTAAACAACTAAATGGGGAAGGTGTGTTTTGGATCCATGCTGGTTGGTTCTGTTATTAAACACATGTGGTTTGGAACAGAATAATTGTGGCAGGAATGTGTGACAGGAGGCTGCTTACCTCATAGAAGCCAGGAAGCAAAGAAAGATTAGAGAGGATGGGAGAAGCTCATATCCCAGGGACAAACTCTTATTAATAATAAGACCAAATTATGATTGCACCAGTCAGTTAACTCATTGATTAGGTTAGAACCCTCATGATACAATCACTTCTTCCAAATGCCACTTCTGAGTCAGGCCTTCAACATATGAGCCTTTTGGGGTGGGGGTTTACTTCACATCTAACTATAAACGCTTCTGCATTTTTCCTTCCCAAGTGTGTTGGTTTTGAGCTGCTTGGATTTGTGTACATTCCCCATTCTAATTATATGAGATTTGGGATTTTATGTGGCTTTTGAAGAATCTGAAGAAATGTAGACACTAATGAGTTTTGGGGGTGGGAACGGGGGTCCGGGTGGCCAACTGGTAGGCAACTTGGGAAATAAGATTAAGTAGATCTGTAAAATCCTGCTCAAAACTTCCCAGGACCATAATGTGTCATGTGAGTCTCTCAGATAAAGCTGCAGTATTTAATTTTATATTCTTTTTATGACAGAGTTTTTTTAATTCCATAAAGTTAGGGGGGAAAGACTAACTAACGCTCTACATCCTACCCTTGAGAGATACTTCCCTCGAGGTCTTATCAGTATACTATCATCATCACCATGATTCACGTGAGTCTGAAAACGTCTTGTCTAATACAACCATGTAGAAATTGCATCACCAAAGGAAAGGGAGAGCCTACATTATCATTGTTTGTATATTTATAGAATCAGGGTATCACCTCAAAGTCTCCACATAAAAGTTCACATAATGAGCACAGATATGAGATGTGTACTCAAACTCCTCTGCATTCTTGCTTTTTCTATACTCATTTGGCAAATGCGACATGAGATGAGGGATAAAATCCACTCACAACAGAGGCAGCAATAGCCAAGAACAATAAAAACAAAATTCTTTAGATTTCATTTTATTCCAAGCTGGCAAATTTATTGAGAGAAACACCCTCCTAGTACCTGAGAAGTGTATCTGACCCACGACTGGTACTTTAAACGGAATGGTAGATTTTTTTCCCTTGTAGCTTCAGTGAGATTAAAAGGATCAGCAGTTACCATGCACTGCTTCTATTCATGTTATTCTGAACAAATGACTAACAGAAAAGCCAGTCATTTGTTGGGTGAGGTTTTGACTACACATTTGCTCATCTTCATTAGTTGTATTGGGGAATGAGAAACAGAAAGAGAAGCTTCATAGTGCCAGTCCCTCAGTTGTCTGCCTCACGGAGTAAGCTGAGGCATTGCTTCTGTGAAGCCCCAGAATCTACACACCATACAATTTTATTGTTGCCACCTGGGCGACCTCCCACTCTATTGAAATACATATATTCTTTTCTCCCAGAATTCCTCACTGTTCTGAAGATTCTTAGATCAGCAGAGTTTCTGTAGTTACAGAAATGAGGATTCTATATAGTGTGAATCTTTTAGGCTTTAAATTTTGCTGGGGGCTCTACATTTGAATGAATGTCTGTTCTCTGGGATTCTGAGAAAAAAATGGGAGAGAAGAAGAGAGAAAGAGGGAGAAGAAGGGGAAGACGGAGACCCAGATTGAGAACATGTGACTCCAGGACAGTGGAAAGCACATTTCTTGTCATGGCAGAAGGTGTGCAGGAACACAGGAGCTGTTCTTTTAAAAAATGCCATGTATCGAGTTAAAAATGGACTTTGGTGGTCTTCATGTTTGATGATTATTGTTGCTCCTGGATTCAGATGCATTTACTTTATTTTAGTTCTAAGTGATACCTGTATCTTTTTTTGTCATATAAATGCAACTTAGATAAATGTCACACCCATCTAAAATACACAATAACACATCTAAACCATCGCTGGGAGAAAATTACACTTATGTTGTATTACTCTTTCTTTCAGCTCAGTTTATAAATAGATTAGAGAAACAGCCGGGAGAAACCATGGATGTTTTTGGATTTTGAAGGCACCTCCAAGAGCCAAAGTCTGGAGAGATAAAGTGATTTGGCCAATGACCAACTTCAGCTTGCCAAACAGTCTGGTTCCTAATACTCTTCATTCTTTTATCGCACTGCCCAGTTTCTTGTTTAATTCCCCTCAGTTGGCTAGCTCAGTCCTGCTTCTGTCTTCGGCCCGTGACCCTGTGTCCTGATCTTCTTGTAGATGTCACATACCTTGTTCCCTCCCTCCAGTCCTGGGCCTAGCTTCAGTAACACTTACCTTCTAGTTTATGCTGGGGTAAGCCCAACAGATCCCCCACCTACTTATTTGGTGGTAGTCATCTTAACAAGCTGTCATCTAGAGGCGTTCTAACTCTCAATCATTCCAATACTGTGACCTTAGAACTATGAAAAAAAAAACCCTTTGGTGCCAATTAAGTCTTTACGAGCATGGACCTACAGGTAGAAAGAATAAGTACCTCAGCAATAAATGAAGGCATACTTTGATTCACTGACCATCAGTCATCCTGCAGCGGCGAGGATATCAGATAATACGAAACTTGAGTGCAGGGCCCTTGGACCATGGCAATTTTATTTTAAAAGCATTATATTGACATTGTCAGAGACCTTGACTTGGTTTAGCATTGCAAGAGAACATATAATCTCAAAATAATGTATCAGAAGCTTTTTGTCCTCATTCTGTGCTATGGAATAAAATGTGTCTACCAAAATTTATAGACCAAAGCCATAAGTTCATGCTGGCTTTGACAGGAATTCTGAAAGGGAACACTAATGCTGCTCTATTATGGTTGGCCCTCATTCCATCAGACCAGCACCCTCATACAAAGACACTGGGGCACCCAGAGGCAACAGATGTGTGCACACAGAGGAATACTTGCGACACAGGGTGGTGGAGGGCAAGGCATAGAGTGAGGCCTCAGCAGAAGCAAACTAGCTGACCCCTTGGCAGAGCTCTGGCTTCCATAACGGTGAGAAAAGAAATAACTGTTGTCTCAGCCACCCGACCTGTAGTACTTTGTTATGGCAACCCTTCATCCAACACAGACCTCTGGAGAGTATTTACTCTTTGTAAGATCAGCTCAGAAACTAATGGGAAAATTATGGGTGATGATAGAATTGTTTTTCTAGTGTCTTAAACATTGGAATTAAATATAGGAACAGCCTTCAAATGACAGCTTTAAAAATTGAAGTGGTTACAGCTACAAGAATCTTGTACATTAGACGATAAGTATTTCAACAATAAACGTTTGCTATTTCTGTTTAAAATGTGACGTTTGGATAATGAATGCACACATGATTTAAAATTAGAAGCATGTAGTTTTATAAGACATTGTGGAAGTGTTCCCTTTGGGGTGAGGTTCAGAGGCATGGCGAAACTTCCTTGGGGAACCTCGTGTGAGTGTTAACTGTGTGTGGAACATGAACGCATTAGTTTTCTTTTCCTGGATGTTTAGAGCCTGAAGACTTTCCTCGTACAGAGACTGCATCTACTGAGACTAACTAAGCCTATATCCTCATTCCAGCTGTACAGCACAAAACCTGCCTCCTTGTTTATCCCTATATAAGAGACCCCGGCCTCCCCTTGTTCAGCTACATGGACCAACTCTGCCTTTCTGTTTAACCCTATATGATAAACATCCAGGAGTGCTGTGGTTTCTCCATCAGAGACCCCAGCCCAAATCTTCAGTTCACACACCTGAACCCAGCTTTCCTGTGTGCATGTCTTTTCTTAATTTTTTTCCCGGCCCTGGTCAGGTCTGTTCCTGGCACCAGGCTAGACATGGCAGAATATATTGTAACAATTGAGAAAGCATGAGAGATATTATGTGTGTTTGTTTCTTGAGATTCGCAACATTTATTTAGTTGTATGCGAAGACTCATACGTTAATGGTTTGAAATCCTTAGAAAATCAAATATCATGCAATTTTAGAAATGAATTTTTATATTTTATAGAACGTGTCAAAAAATTAACCAAATCTATAAATAAAATAAATAAGAATAAGTTTACATATTGTGCTTAAAGTATAAGGAAGTAATGCTTTGACTTTGTAAATGTGATACACAAATGTTTATTTTATTGGAAAAGAGTCGCAGGTGCCAGGCAAATGACTCAGCAGGTGAAACCACTTGTTGCCAAGTATGAGGGTACACATTTGATCTGTGAAATCCACAAGGTGGGAAGGGAGAACCGTGACATTCCCGTGACATTTATAAGCATACTGTACACGTGTCCCATTAGAATTAGCTAGCTAATGCATTAAAAGTATTTAGAAAGAAAACAATCTCAGAGAAGTTGCCAGGATGGCAAAACCCTCTCCTCTGACTATATAAACAAGCAGCTGCAATGATGTCCCTTGACTCTCAAACATTTTAGTGCAATTGCCTACAGTTAAGGATATTGTATCATACAACTGCAAAATAATGGCCCCAAATAGCAAATACACATTTTTTTTCTTTACTACCATTTAATCTTTACAAATCATTCAGTTTTCACCAGTCGGCCTCCAACTTCCTTGATAGGCTGAGAATCCAACTCAGAAAAGCATTGCATTTGGGTGCCATGTCTCAAGTCTTCTGCAGCCTGAGGTGGTTTCTCTACCGTTATTTATTATATGGTCTTAATATTTGAATAATATAAGCAGTTCTTTTGCATGCTTTCCTAGGATTTGGTCCTTTTAAAATTTGTCCTGATTAGACTGAGGTTAGGCAATGCTGGCAGAACTGTTAGAAGTGGTGCATGCAGTCTCCCCATTACATCACAGTCTCCCCATTACATCACAGTCTCCCCATTACATCACAGTCTCCCCATTACATCACAGTCTCCCCATTACATCACAGTCTCCCCATTACATCACAGTCTCCCCATTACATCACAGTCTCCTCATTACATCACAGTCTCCTTATTACATCACAGTCTCCCCATTACATCACAGTCTCTCCATTACATCACAGTCTCCCCATTACATCACAGTCTCTCCATTACATCACAGTCTCCCCATTACATCACAGTCTCCTCATTACATCACAGTCTCCTTATTACATCACAGTCTCCCCATTACATCACAGTCTCTCCATTACATCACAGTCTCCCCATTACATCACAGTCTCTCCATTACATCACAGTCTCCCCATTACATCACAGTCTCTCCATTACATCACAGTCTCCCCATTACATCACAGTCTCTCCATTACATCACAGTCTCTCCATTACATCACAGTCTCTCCATTACATCACAGTCTCTCCATTACATCACAGTCTCCCCATTACATCACAATCTCTTCATTACATCAGTCTCCCCATTACATCACAGTCTCCCCATTACATCACAGTCTCTCCATTACATCACAGTCTCTCCATTACATCACAGTCTCTCCATTACATCACAGTCTCCCCATTACATCACAGTCTCTTCATTACATCAGTCTCCCCATTACATCATAGTCTCCCCATTACATCACAGTCTCCTTATTACATCACAGTCTCCCCATTACATCATAGTCTCCCCATTACATCACAGTCTCCTTATTACATCACAGTCTCCCCATTACATCAGTCTCCCCATTACATCATAGTCTCCCCATTACATAAGTCTCTCCATTACATCACAGTCTCTCTATTGCATCAGTCTTTCCATTACATCACACTCTTCCAATTATTTCACAGTCTCTCAATTACATCACACTCTCCTCATAACATCACAGTCTTCCCATAACATCACAGTCTCCCCATTACATCACAGTCTCCCCATTACATCACAGTCTCCCCATTACATCACAGTCTCCTTATTACATCACAGTCTCCCCATTACATCACAGTCTCTCCATTACATCATATATGGCTTACCAGTCCACTGAAAATGTAATAGTTGACTGATTGGTTCAGGCATAAATCTTCACTGGTAGAGGATAAATTGAATTTGCCTATCATTGATGATATGATCTTTGATCACTGGCCGAAAGTGATGTCAGCCACTCATTTCCATTGTTCCTCTTAACAATTAATATGTATTTTGTGGCTGAGTACTCTGCAACTATACCTCTCCTAATCAGACTTGTAACTTATCCCTCTGTGGCCACTATACACTCGGGTTCCTATTTGTTCCTTTTGCTGTGGCTATTTAAACACTCAGCTCTCCCACGTTTTCCCAGTGGGAATTCCTTCAGACGGGGATATGTGTCCTTTTGATTAATTTTGCTCGCTAACCACTCTCTGGAAAAGCCTGTTCCAGACTTGTATTTTCTCTGCCTCATCTTTAGAATTGTTTCCTGGGGATCCTCACTTGTTTCTGTGAAAGTGGTGCCGGAGAACTCAGACTCTGGCAGCTTCCAGGACAAGCGTGTGCTGTGTATGGTGCATACATTGGAATCTGAGATTGCACAGACACATCCAATTCAGATTTAATACCCATACTTGATACTTATTGTGATGGAATTACAGACCAAAGCACCTTCAGTTAGGAAGGTTTACTTCAACTCACACAGTTTGAGCTTTATTGTGGGAGATAAGGCAGGAATAGGATGCAGCTGATCGCATTGCATTTACAGTCAGGAAGCAGAGAGAGTTCACCTGTCAATCAGTGTGTGTGGTGGGTATCAGGCCACCATGGAATGGCACCAGTTATAAGCCATTCACTCAGGCTGGGTCCTTCCACATCAGACAAACCTCTCCGGACATGCCAGTGCACATGTTCTTGTAGCTTTGTTTCCTAGGTGTTTTTAAATTTTCTCAGCTTGGCCATTAGAACGAACTGCAGCTATTCCACTCTACTCACCCAGCTTGGGACCTGTTATACTGCACCATACACTCTTGCACCGCTTGAACTCCCTGTTTCTGCTCTGGGCTCTTCAGCATTAGCCAGATTCCTACCTTGCTCGACTCCACTTAGTTGCTTCACCATGAGATTGACTAGAAAATGAAAAGAATTGAATTGCCATGAGGATCAAATACTAGTTTTAAATAAAAAGTGATTTCTGAATGGTGTTTCCTGCACAAAGGCCATCTGCAGGACACACTAGAAAAACATGTAGGTTTTTCTCATGATGTCTTCATTCTCTAAAGTCTTCTGGCTTCCTTCAGATTTTATCTCCTTAGCTCCATTGTCATGGGACTCAGGTCACCCAGGCACACAGACTTGTTCATATTGACTTCATAATTTTACAATCACACAGAAAGTTTCAGATTTTATTTACTCGTTCAGGGCAACTGAAAATCTTGTGTGTTTTTCTATTGTAGTCTTCCAATTGGAGGCCGCTTATCAATATTCAGCAATTTGAGGGGACAGCACTGCCAGACATGCCACATGGTATCATATTTGGTACTAGATTTGGCAATAGCAGGATCTGGAACATTTTTGTTTTGGAACATCTGAGTTACAAAAATATGTCACCAATTAGCACATCTTTGAAGTGGCAGCAAGATTCTCTTCCACGGACTTTTGTAACCAGCCTGTTCTCACAAAAATAAAAATAAAATAAAAAAGAGAGAGAGAGAGAGAAGAGAAAATAATAAAAATAAAAACCTAAACCAGATCAAGAGGCTATCAGTGAAATAAAAAACAGTCAAGATTACAGTTCTTTCTTTGTTAACTTTTATTGCTCTAATTTGCCTTCTAGCTATAGAACTCATTTATGATTCCACTTTGCTTCTGACCAAAGAGTTCACTTAAAAGCAGCAGACAATAAGGAAACCATTTACTATGGGTGCCTAAGTCTTCCTTCTGGAGATGTGGTCGAAGAGAACCACGTGTGTGTAGAGTTCCGTCTGGATAGGGATTCTCGCCGAGTTGTCTCCTGGCTGCGCCTGAAACGCAAATGCTGTTGTTAGTCAGGTCCATGGACATCACCGGCAGGAAATGGGTTGGCTTTATGCTTCAGCTTTAAAGAAAATATGATTCGAAAGGCTGTTTCCATGGAGACCATTACACAATCCCTCCCCTCCACTTCTTTCCTCAGGAGTGGTGATGGGTGATGCTCCCTGTCAGTAGCTTGTGCCTGGGTTGTGACATTTTGAAGTACCAGCCATCAGAGTGTGTGCCGGGTTCTAGCAGGTCTAGTAAAGCCAGGACTCGCTAACTCTGACTCCACAGAGATCTTCATGAAGGCCTCTATGGGTAGATGTTGATTCAGAGGTGTAATCGAGAAACGACCCTAGTTCGTTCTCCAATGAGCCATACAAAGATGTCTACATTTGGGAGTTTGTTTAGATCAGTGGGGTATCTGTCCATGGTGGTTTTCACAAAAGGATTCTTTCTCCTCAGCTTTAAAATCAATTGAACTGGATGATTGTTTCCTCTTTATTTTGAAATCTGTGAGAGACATGTGGTCCCTTTACCTTTACTCAAGGATGTCAATCAGACAGACCGACTCAGAGGGAACCATGGGATAGCGCCTTGCTTATCTCATTATTGATAAAGAGAACACGAAGTCTTTGTATGAAGCCAAGTCTTAAAGGGAAGTTTTATTTCTAAATGATTTGAATAATATTCACCATTGGGTCTTTTGTATATTCACTACACAAAACTTCAAGGTAACTAGGTCTTTTTATTTTGTTGTGGACAGAACTGATGAAGAACATAGACTTGGGATTACAGAGAAGTTTTATGTTCTTTTTCCCTCGCGACATTGAATTTCTTACATCATTTGTAAGAGGATATTTTGAGCCTATGTTGTATTAGTAAGGGTTGGGACAATTGTAAAATCTTTGTAATGAACAAACAAAAGATAATGGGGGTGCTTCTGATGGTTCGTTCATATTCATTTCTGCCATTCTCTCTCTGATTTTATGTGATTTTATAATTTGAATTGCAGAAAACTTCTGTTAATACAAAGTATATTCTTTTCTACAGTGGGATGCAGTTAGCATTATGCAGAGGGAAATAACTGCATCTATTTAATCTCAATTCTCCTTATTTCCTGTATGCATGCATATTTCTGCTCTTTGAATTTTCATGTTGTATCATTCTGGTTTCCTCTATAATCGACAGATGAAGTAAAACTTTTGGAACATTTGCTTTGCATCTGTCTGGGAGTTATGGCTACACCCTTTCCAGAAGACCATTTTGTAAACATTGCCTGTTCTTCTGAGAGTGCTGTATTCCAACTCTTCTTGGCTCCCAGAGGTGAGTCTCCAGGGGCAATTGAAAGGCTAATTTACCTGGTAATCTGTTTCTTTATATACTGACCTACCTGTAACCACTTTTGTGGATTGTTTTTGTCTTTGAAATTTTATAACTGGTAATTTCTCCTCCACTGGTGACAAGAGTATTATTTTTAGTTTATCTTTGTGGTCTCTGTAAATGCTATGATGGAGTGAGGATTTAATCCTCTTCTGTGCTAAATTAGAGACAATAGGGAATCCAGGTTTTTAAAACTGTGTTTTCAGTGTTTGTCTGCTTGCCTGTTTTAAGGTTACAAATCTTGTCTTTCTCCTTGGGAATGACGGTAGCTCTACATAGGGCCTGGTGCTTTTGTGTGTATTTGCCTCTGATCTGTGTCAATGCTAAGATCTATTGATTGACTGCTGTATCTCTCCATGTTGGTGGAGATGATGTAGGGAGAGCCCTTTATCTTTTTGTGTGCGTGCATACTCTCTTCCTATTTCTGGAGGATAGCAGTTTGCCCAAACTTGATGGGCCTGCTTTCTTGGCTTACTCATTCTTTCTTTTGCTGATTATATCAAAGAGGTATTTAAAAATCAGTGTAATTTGGTTGCACAGAAAAGACACTCTGACAATAATTTGTTTTTATTCTTCGTGGAACTTGTTATTTCCTGAGTCATTTAGAAAAAAAACAATAAAAATTAAAATAAAACGATCCCTCACTTGTAACTAGCTAAGGCTCTGTACGACTGCAAATTCTGTTTAAAAAAAATAGTTCATTAATTACAATGCTTGCTTAAATAGTTAACTTAGTATTTCTCTGGCACTCTGATCTTTATCCAATATCTAAATGACTTCTGACAACACTGTTTACTATTATTATTGCTATTATTGTTATTATTATTATCATTATTAATTGTATCATTGCACAACTGGATACTAAGTAGAGAGAAAAAAATGAACAAAACCTTCATGAACAAAACCTTCTGGAGATCTTTTATACTTGAAACTATATTTAAAACGTCCCTGGAGGACCCTGGGAAAAACCCACCCAAAGATTTAGTCTTTTATTTTGAAAAATGATGTTAAAAACAAACTCCTACCAGAGGGCTCGTCCAACCAGAAGAGGTGCTCATCCCTAGCTCTGCCCTGTCTTGGCAAATTTGTACAGTATGATGCTGCTGGGGT
Source organism: Chionomys nivalis (assembly GCF_950005125.1). Classification (NCBI taxonomy): domain Eukaryota; kingdom Metazoa; phylum Chordata; class Mammalia; order Rodentia; family Cricetidae; genus Chionomys; species Chionomys nivalis. The sequence goes on from NC_080091.1 coordinate 95,288,023, forward strand.
AAATCTTCGAGAACATCCCAGTGTTTGTGGGGAATCTCCACAGCTTTCTCACGGCTCTCATTACTTTATCTGTTTTGATCCGCAGGGAAAATACTGATTGCAGCTCTGGTGATAACCACGCTCCCACCCCCGGGGTTTGCCTGTATTTAATACAGCTCTACTGGCACCTGCCCAATAGTGTTGGGCAATAACAGCATCACGTTATCAGTTATAATTTGATCTATTGTTTAAAACACATGGTGGTTGAAGCCTTGTTGCAGGCATCATATTTCTTTACTTAATACTCTTGGCGTTAACAATTACGTGTCAGGATATCAAAACTTCTTCCTTAATAAAATTAGTTTCATTCAGGTTTTGAATCAGATATACCCCTTGTAGAATTTTTTTGAAATAAAATTTCTCATCCCAGGCTACTTACCTTGGAAAACTGCTAGTCCTCATTTAGCCACAATCATTTCCCATCCTGTCATCTGCAGTATTGTATTTGATGCTTCCCTGAGATCTCTTCAGCAAGGAAGAAGATTCTCAGAAACTCATGGAAAGGCCTTTCAGTGCCTTCTGCATGGGCACTGAAAAGCTGAGCTGACATGGGCTAGATAGTGGAGACAGCTCAAGGACAGACTAAGAACTCCAGGAGTTTTTCTGTCTAAGGGAAGGGTGGCAAGTGGTGGCCAGTGCAGACCCAGCACCGGGGAATGAACAAACAAGTGTGGGAAATATTGCAGTTTACCTGCAATATTGTTGATGATAATGTAATTTTCTGCTTTCTGGATACGTAAGAACGTGGGTTTTCCCTCCTAAAATGACCGTAACACCTAGAAATCTAATAGATTGTAATCTTCCGTCTTTTCTTCCTTCCTCCCTCCCTCTGCCCCTTCTTCTTACCCTCCCTCCTTTCTGTCTCTCCTTTCTTGAGCATTGTTGCTGTTGTCTTCTTAGGGTCTTAGGGATTGAATTTCCACCTTTGGTCATACAAGACTCTCCCAGTGACCTACAACCTTAACATCCTCCCTGCAACTTTCTAAAAATCACTATCTCTGTCAATATCTATATCTGAATCTATCTATATCCATGTCTGAGCCAGAGTCTGCTTCAGTTCCCCAGGCTATCCTTTAAACCTTGCTCTGTAGCCCAGGCAGGCCTTGACTTGAAACCCTTCTGCCTTGTTCTCCAGAGTATATAGTGTTCATGTCCTGTGCCATCAGGACCAGGTCTATATTCGATTCTCTTAAGTGAAATGAATCATTTACAAATGATGCCTGGCTCTCCTTTAATCATTTGGCTTCAGACATTCCCATTAAATTCCATTCCTTTCAAAGGCCATTTAATAATTATTATAGCATGAGTGAGACAAGGACATTATTTTTACAAAGGAGTTTGTAATTGAATCAATTACAAATTCAAGATTTTGGCTTGAAAGTCACATTTCAAAGCAATAATCTTAAACCATATTTAGATATTTTATTTGTTTGTTTGTTTTTTTAAGGAAACCGATCCTCAGAGCTCTTTCTGGCAGTTGATCTGAACTTTGGCTTCAATGACCCAAAAATATGTCTAAGTAACCTAGAGATATTTTGGAGATTTCAAATGGAGAGAGATTTACCTAAATGTAAAGCAATTATAGGTGGAATCTTATGCAGAGAGATTTTGGTCTTGGTTTCCTTCCATCAAGACAAGAACCACAGTTTCAAGATCACAACTTGAGATTCCTTATGCAAATTTCCAGGAAAAAATTAATATCTTATTTGTTCAAAGTTACAAGACTTCGAAATATGGATTACGATGGCTCATGTCTTTAATCCCAGCACTTAGGAGGCAGGGATGTGCAGATCTCCAGGAAATTGAGGCCAGCCTGTTCTACATAGTAAGTTCCTGGACATTCGGAGCTACACAGAGAAACCCTGTCTCAAATATAACAAGAAGTAAAAAGCTATACAGCTTGGAGTTTACAAGCAGCTGCAATGTTTGTAGTGTTGAATAGCACTTCTGTGCCTGAGTGAGAAATAGTGGGGAATCAGTGGAGTCATCTTTATTTAATAATCAAGTAGTCTTTTGTGGAATTATTATGGTAAAAGGAGAGAAGAATCCTATTGAACAAAACCACAAGAAACTATGTTAGAGGCAAAAAATAAAATGAGTCTCTAGATTACACATATTTATTTTTCATCCTTAGTCCACATGACAACAAAAATTATGTAAATTTTGTAAATCTGAAAATAATTCAAATAATTTATATGTCAGTGTGAAGGAATTGTGTTCAGTTCAAATTTTTGCATTGGTTTTGATGCTGCACTTATTCATAATTGTACATTGGAATTTATTATTACTGTTATTTCATTTCTTTTTTATTACTTCCCCTTTTATTGAAAATAGATTTTTTTCCTCATTTAATATATCTTGATTACAGTTTCCCTGCCCTCTACTCCTCTCATTTCCTCTCCATTTCTCCCTTATCCAGACTTATTATCTTTCTACTTGTCATTAAAATAAACAGCCTTCAAAAGGGATAACTAAAGTAAAATATAGTAAGACTGAAATTGGATAAGCACAAGAGAAGACACAAGAAACATAGATAGACCCACTCATTCATATACTCATGGATCCCATAGAAACACTAAACTGATACTGTATATATATGCCAAGGACCTGTTGTAGCCTCATGCAAGCCCTCTGCATGCTGCCTCAGGCTCTGTGAGTTCATATGTGTTTTAATCCTGCTGATACAGGGCCATGTATTCTTGGTGTCCCTCCAACCTTTCTGGCTCATGCACCATTTTTTGCCTCCTCTTCTACAGGGTTCCCTGAGTACTGAAGGAAGGGATTTGATGGAGACATTCGGTTTAGAGATGAGTGTTCCAAGGTCTCTCACTTGAGTGTTTTCTTTTTTTAATGCTCTTTTGGACCAGTAGAAACATCTTACTGGTTCCTTTACTATCCCATCAGTTGGAAATTTATAACACATATTCATTTTCTATTTTCACAGAGATCATGATACTATATCCCTTGAGACACTGTTCTTTAATATCAGATCTCAAGAGTGCTGAAAGCAATCATGCATACATAGCAGTCACAGCATGCAAGGCAGCTAGTGGAGAAAAGTCACCACCTAACAAGCTCTATCTTCACAATCATAGCTCCGTAAGAAGCTGCTAAAAGAAAAAGAAAACCTTGCAGTCATTGCTAGGTCCCAAGAATGACAGACTCCCAAGATGAGTATAGATATGATAAAACAAAATTCAAAATACTGGGATAAGAACAAGGGCAATAAATGCTGAACGTTCATCATTGACAGGACCAAGAGATGCTATTTTGCCCCACTACTACAAGAATTACAGATTTAAATGTAAATAGTGACTCACAAAACTGAAAGAAAGCACAAGGAAATGATTCCCCCTCTTAGAAAGAAAAGTTTTAATATGAACAGTGGGAAAAGAAACCTCAAGGGGAGACATCAGTATTGCTGACTGTTAAGCTTTACATACCACAAAGGGTAAAAGACAGATATCTAATCTGTAGTGTGTTACTATACATAAGATAATGAAAGAAGCAGAAATATAATAAACTAACACCTGTGTGAAAGAAATGCTCAATTCCAATAACAGTAAAAGCACACATAAAAGTGACTCCAACAACAAGAACAAAAACAAAAACTCTGAAGACAGAGTTTAAAAAGTGTGCAAAGCAAACACAGTTTGGTAAACAGGAAGTGTCAGAATTGACCAATTTTAATTGTAAGGTGACATGGTCTAATCACAACATAATTGACTAGTACCCGGGTAACGTTTTACAAACTATCTATACTTTGACTAAAAAATTTTCACTTTTAAGGGGGAAAAAAATCCCATCTTTTTTCTTAGAAATAGAAGTAATCCTTTACATTTTTTTTGTCTTTCTTGCCTTTTGTTATATGTAATGTTTTCTGATTTTGTGCTTTTTTGGGATATGTGTGTCTATTTCCTATGTTTTTCTTATGACTAAAAATTCTGATTTTTGTTTGTTTGCACATTTGTTTTCTAAATAGAGAGACAAGAAGGTGTATTCACAGCATACAGAGGGGAATATTACAATATCTCTTCTGTTTAAATAAAAATGAAGGCTTTATCTTTAACATAGTAAAACTACATATAACAAAACAGGCATCAAACAAGAATTACAGTTACAATATTTATATCTTCTTTATCTTTTATCATAACTAAGGAAAACTGTAACATATTCTTCAACTCCATCAAAGAATCCAGAAGGATATAATATTACCTAAGTAAACAGGAAGTACATTGTAAGCAACTTCCAAAACTCTAGAATTGACAGAGACATTTTGCTTCCTGGACAGTCACCCAAAGTTCTTTGTACCATTGGGGCATCCATGTTCAGTCTACAGGCCTATAGAATCCAGCAGACTTTTCTCTAAAGCAGGAAATGTCAAAGACAGTTCCACCTATATTGGTAGTTTGTCAGTCACTTTCTTCTGTGTCCTGAATGTGTCTAGCAGGCTCTTTTATGAAGCAGAAACCTTGAAGTTCTGTCTCATCTTTAGGCAAGTTTAGCAGTCATCTCTCTGTGGATCTTGCATGTCTAGTTCACACAGCATACCATCAAGCAGTCCAGACAAGAGCAGTTTCTTGCCCAAATGGCTAGTCAACTCCATAAGGAGGCTCTTCAATGCCTGTCATTCTCTTGAAGTAGATTGGTGCTGTCAGGAGCAGATGTGTGTCTCATTGTTATGAAAAGTCCTAACTTCTTAAAACATATCAAATGCTATATTCTGAAGGTCTCTGAAAGATTTGAAGACTACCTAACTATATGAAATACATCTATGTTTATCTAGAAAATCTAACAAACATGATTACAAGCTTGACTATTATAGATGACTATCTATTAACCTATATTTCCCAATTACACATTACAATTATCAATGCAAATCTCTACAGCATATCCCCCTTTAAATGTAAACAAACATTTCTAAACAATATTTGGGAATTTGAGTATAGTTTTCTAGACTACTTCCTGCTTATTGGAGGAACTGTTAATCAGGTCTTTCATGGTGTATCCTGTGTGCTAGGATCATCTCAAAGTAATTTTTGGGGGTGTTCACGGCAACCTTTCAGCCTGGAATGAATCCACAGGTTCTCATCCTTTGTGGAAACAAAAGAGCCACTTTTTTCAAAACAACAAATCTTTAGATCTATATTTTGAAATCAAGCTACCTTTAAAATATATATGTTGGTTTAGCTTAGCAGCCCATACAATGAAATATCTCTCTGTACTTAGCTCCTTCACAGTCAAAAAACTCAAAGAAAACACAATAATATACATAATTCAGAATCTCTGTGTATATTGCATCCCTACATTGCTGATTTGTTTTAAATCTGTTACTTTTTAATATTTATTTTATTATCTTTACACCTTTAATCTATGACTGTCTGTACTCTGTCTCTTTAAAGACTTTGTTTTATTTTTAAATGATTTACTTCTTTTCAAACTCTCTATACTCTTTTTTCTTCTCTCTACCAAGCCTATGAACTTTTATCCAACACTATGACCCATTTAGAGGTCTTTTTCATCTGAATTTGTCTTATTGTGTATCTGTAATTATTTTCTTACCAGAAATGCTTCTTAAAATGCTAAGCTCTTTTTATAAACTTAAGCAGTGCCATTACTAGGGGAAATATGGAAGAAGTGCCTGCTTGCCCATGCCCAGTCCAGCATGGAGCAGCTGCTTGCTGCCTCCAAGAGCCATGCACAATGCCCCATCTCTAGCCACACAGTCGGTCCATGTTGCCACCAAGCAAGCTATAGCATGTTGCTCACAAACCCCATTCAAATGCTTGGTCTCCTGAAAGAGCCAGAGATAACACTGGCAGCATGGTTCAGGAAGCTGTTTCTAACTGGCATGGCTTTTTTCTGCTATTGCTGAATCAGGAAAACCTCTCTTAAAGGAGCTTCAGAAAGCTGTCAGCAAGCGAAGCCCATTATGAAAAAAATGTGGCTAAACTTTGTCTTTTAGTGTGTATAATTCCTTTGTAAGCCCTCTCAGGTTTTAAGTTGATTTTAGCTGGCCACGTGGTGTCAATCTGTTGTAATAGGGCTGCTTGTTCATCCCGGCCCCTCATTCCCCAAATAATCACCCAGAAACTCTATTAATTAAATCACTGCTTTGTCCATTATCTCTAGCTTCTTATTGGCTAACTCTTACATATTAATTTAATCCATTTCTATTAATCTGTGTATCGCCACATGGCTGTTGTTTACCAGCTAAAGTTCTGGTGTCTCTCTCTGATGGGGCTACATGACTTCTCTCTGGCTCTGCCTCCCCTTTCTTTAAGCATTCAGTTTAGTTTTCCTTGCCTATCTAAGTTCTATCAACAGGCCTTGGCAGTTTCTTTATTCACCAATGGTATTCACAGCATGTAGAGGGGAATCCCACATCACCCTTTAATCACAGGGGCCACTGCAGAAGAGGGGTTAGGAAGAATTCAAGACAAGAATAAAGAAAAAAGAAAATAGAATTGAAATGCTATCTTTTGAGCATGGCATAAGCATCGATTATGATTTCATATCAGCTGTGGTTGCCTATAATAGGCCTATACAATCCTGGGCCTATCAGCATGTTATCATGGATTAGGAAGCCCTTCTCCTTCCTGCTGAACTTTTGGCTACTGATGTATTCTGGGATAAAGTTGTTCCTTCACTGAGGAGTCTACCAGGCTCCAATGGATAGTACCTAACCCATAATCACATAGATAATCCAAGTCAAAATCTCTACAAAACCGAAACTAAACATCAACAACAAAAACATCAACAACAGCAATAAAATAGTCATGCTTGTGGAAAGAGAGCTTTAGGAAGGAGGAGGATTAACAGGAGTGGAAGGGAAATTAAAGAGGATCAGTTTCAGGCATCAGAATGCACACCCTTAATACCTTAAATGTTAAAGTTGTTAATAATTAAATACAAGTTATTTTCTTAAACTCAAAAGAAGTTATTTTTAAAAAGAAATCAGATCTTTTTGAGTATAGAAGAAATGCTTATTGTGTTCAACTCAGTTTTCTTCTTGGTACAAAACTAACTCTGGACTCTTCCTCCTGCTCCTAAAATGTGATAGTGTACTTTGTGAAAAGGGAGTAAGTAATGGAAGTAAAGTTGTTTTCCCAGATCTCTGCCCCCTGCTTCCCTGTGTCCTACTGGTTCTAGTATCCTTGGGCATCATGTACGAAAGCGCCACTTTTGTAATGAGAAAGACAGCTAGAAACTTTTCTGACTTCTTATTGGGCTATGCACACTGAATATCATTAATGACATTCTGCCTGGATAGTACAAAGTTATCATTCTTATTATTATTACCAAAAATTGAGAGGTATACAATAATTTAAGATAATAGATTTGAATTTTTCTTTTCCCTAGTTTGCCTTTCTTGTGTTATACTTCACGTATGAGTTCATGTCTTGGACACCTAACAACTTGTGTTTATCTCTAGGGCTTGTTCCATAAATACTGCATATAGAATTAAAATCAGTTTTCCAGGTCAAGAGGAGGACATGGCACTTAAGTTTTAGGAGTTTTAATTCATAAAAGCCAAGATCTATTATGTAATTTTTAATGGATTCCTTAAGGTCATTGATTTTAGTAGTAGTTAGTTGAGTAAATACTAATTTATATGTGGTAGACTTTCAGTTCAGATATACCAGGTGATTGCCCAAGGGAGAAAATGTTTAAAAGCTACTTAGTATGTGGCTGTTTTAGGGCTATAATCAACCAAATATTCAGTAATTTAGGCAGCAAACCCAGAAAGTTGGCAACACCTCAGGTTCACTTAATAACTGTGACTGGGCCATAGTTAAAAAGTAGTGTTTAACAGCCGGCCTCTTGAGGAAAAGCCAAAGGCCCAAGGACGGAGCTGCTGGTTTGATGAGCGTTCCTTGCTCTACTGGCCCAGGCTGAGCCAGCGTTGCAGTGGAGTTCGAGGAGAAATTCTTGAAGACTGAAGAAATTGTGGTGCCATTTAATCTTCTCCTGTTCCACATCTTGCTTTTGGTTCTTGTTTTTAGTGATCAGAAGGAAATGCACCTGGCTCTTGTAAAAAGACAGATTGTCCAACTGAGGATGTTCCCCAGGGGATTAAAGCTCCAAGAAACTCAACTAGAACCATCTGCCTAGAGGGTGTTGGAATGCCATGGGCTTCCATCTAGAAAGCGGCAGTTTCAAGCCAGTGAAGGGCTGTGATTTTAAGTCTTAGTGCCAAGGGAAATTAGTCAATGAATTCAGAGGCTGGAGGCAGAGTGATGAAGGCAATTAACACCTTTCTTACTAATGGCAAAAAGCACTTGGGTGGTAGTTTCTGGAGCTCAGGAGAGAGACATAAGCACTGATAAAATTGTCATCTAAACTAAATTTAAAAAGTCAGAAAAAAAAAACTAAGAACAGGTGCTTTTGTTTGACACATTTATTTAATGTAAAAACTTATTTATCTAGTGTTCTGTTGCTCACAGAAAAGAATTTTACTATATATATTAATATATGCTAAAATACATAATATTTTATGTATATTATATAAAAACATCTAGACAATTATCTAAAAATAATAAAATGGTTGACAGGCTCATTCACTCATGCACCTGCCAAAAGTCACTGCCCTGGATACCTAGGGTCAGTATTTCAATGCTCAGCTAAGAATGCTCAGAATTAATGTACTTCCCAAGGGGAGAGAGGCAAGCCATGCCAACACTTGTGGTAGTTTTCAGTTACAGATTTTAGCTTTACATGCTTCTAGTGCTTGAGAGCCTAAAGAATTTCCAAGTTAACCTCAAAAGTTTGTGAGGTTATTTTTGGCCCCATTCTTCATTTCTTTAGAAAATACTTAATATTCTGTGTATTCACTCTACAGATGCCATTGAGCACCTACCACACAAGGCCATAATGGCTAGCACCGGCAATGCAAAGGTGAAAACAGCCCGAAAACATTCCTACTTTGCTCTTTACAGTTTATGATTCATAAGTTTTGTTCCATGTGATCCGCTGGGCAGATGGACGTCATACAGAGATTCCTGAGAATGAAGGAATAAAGGCTACCTTACAGCTCTTTCACCTCTCCCATAATGGCCCAAGCGAATAAGGAGAAACTGGAAATTTCCCAGCCAGAAACATCACAGCGTTTATTCCTGGGAGGGTTTTCCGGGAGTCTTGGAACCTGGACCACACTTTTTGTCTCTTCGTGTAATTTTAAGAATTAAACTGTGAACTAAGACGCTTTAAATCAAGACTGCTGACTTAGAATCTGTTACAAGGGAAGGAATGTGGTTCCTTTATGCACAGACAGCGGAACAACAGCTAGGGAGACGTTATTGTAGAAGGCAGCTCCTTGTTAGGGGTACATGGTTGGGATCAGCCTTCTGAGGAGGAGGGGCCCCGACACGAAAAGAAACCAGATTGGCATCCTGCTAAAAAATGCACAGTGCGTATCTCATGTGCAACGATCCCCAAATGGGTGACTGTGTAACACCACACATGCTTACTTTCACCAGACCTTACACTGAACAGAACCCACAGGCCTCTGAGTCCTTTCAATACGACGGTTGCATTGCTTGTTTTGCTATCAGCCACTTTGTGATCAGCTGTAACCAAATTAGGCTCTAGCGCATGATTCTTTTTGGAGGACTGGGTGAGGTGAGAGCTTCTGAAAACTTCCTTTGGGATATACAAATTCTTTATGCTATCTCTTTGTGTGGAAGATCAGGCTAGTTGGAGAGCTGAAGGTACCAACCCACAGTCCGAACAGAACCCCACCTCAGAGCTTCGTGGCTTTTCATGCGTATTCACGGCACGCTGACCTGCTGTGACTTTCCTCCCATGCTGCTCTGGTCTATGCCCTCTATCCACCTACACAGGGCTTCAATCCTGTTATTTCCTTGCACAAGCCTTGCCCTATTTCTCCATTTTCTAGTAAGAGCAGAGCAAGGTCCTCATGAGTCCTCCGCACTCTCAAGCGGTGTCCTGGACTCTCAGAGCTCGATCCGCACTGTACCGACCCAGGTGAAGCAGTAGCACATAGAACTATTAATTTCCTTGGTCTGTCTTCCCTCTCTCACTGGGCAACTTCAATCTCTAACCATCCTCCCAATTTAAGAGTTCTTCCCTCACTCTAACCAGACGTTTCCTCTTGCCCCCTCACCAGTTCGCCACCAGCTTCAGGCCCAAGATGGAAGGTTCTCCCTTCTTTCTCTGAACTATAAAGGTGGTAGCTCAATCTGTGAGTTAAGTCTTTCTTGTGACTAACTGATGGGATGGGTTCACAGGCTTGTTTCCTCCAAATAAAATAAAGGACAAGACAACGGAATCTAAAAACACCCACAAACAGCCAGAGAACAAAGGTTGAGATCTTTCTCATCTTTCTCTCCCCATTAGTGCCTCATAATTATTGAATTTTGAGTCTCCTGTTAATCATGCCATCTTAAACATGTACGCAAGCTATCTGAGTGTGTTCAAAAATCAAAACTACATTCTAACATGATATTCTCATGGAGAACACCTGAAATTATATTTCTTTGACTTCAGAAAAAAAAAAAGAACCTGAAAGTATAGATGGAAATAAACATTTCCCCACGCATCCTCTCTGATGAGAACTCTTGAAGTCATTTTTGACTGGCAGAATTGGTGCCTGTACTGGTTTAAACTCTCTCTGCTACATCCAGCATCAGCAGCGTAGGTCACCGGATTCCTTACCACTTTATCAGGATCTTCTTCTGAAAGGAATCATTCATTTACTCAGCGAATACTTAATGAATACTTTGTGTATGTGCACTGTGCATGGCTGTACATGTTCATCTATGTGTGAGTGGGTGATTTGGGTACATGTGTGTAGAGGTGAGAGGATGCTATCACATGTCTGTCTTCCTCATTTGCTCTACATCATGTTGTTTTGAGCCAGGATCTCTCCTTGAACCTGGATCTTGGGAACTCAGGCTGGCTAGTCAGAGAGATCATCCCAAGCTCTAGAATTATAGACTTGCACAGCCATTCCTGGCTTTTTCTGTAGGTGCCAGGGATCTGAATTGGGGTCTTCATGTTTTCATGACAAGCATTTTACTGGGTGAGCTGTCTCCCCAGCCCCTTGGGTACCCACTAATTAAATAGTTTTTGAAGTGATGTCCTCTCATGAGCCATTTCCGTTTCTGTGACAGGGCAGAGCATGTGTATGTGGGGAACTAGTGTGACAAAGAAATCCCCCCATCCCTCTTATAACTCTCTAACCTCGTCTGCGTTATCTCCTTGGTGGGACATGCTTGTTTTTGTGTACCCTGTTATGCCAAGACTCTAAAGCAAACAGTCTTGTGCTAGTAGCTTTTAAAAGTAAAAGGGAAAAAAATGCTTCCTCTCCCGTCTCATTTGTTCAGATAATACAGAGGACTGAGAGCAAAGAGCTTCCACTCAGCCCCTCTAAGATAACACACTGGAAACATTTTGGTGGGTGTGAATCACTCAGACAAGCATTCTTCACTCAAAAATAGAAACTTGTCTTATTTGTTCCAGATGTTATACAGCTGCAGGGAGGTTAAAGCCAGTGGTCTTGTTTTCAGTGCAACCAAACTCTTAACTGCATTTGGAATTTCTTAACCCATGAACTCATATTACTTGTTCTAAGACCTGCACAATTTTCCTTTTCTGACTGCTTCCATTCACAAACAACTGTTTCGTGGGAACTAAGCTTCAGAATTAATGAGGCTACATCTGTTGTGCAAAGGAAACACATCCTGTTTACCACTGTTTCTACCTTTTCTTGATCATGACCTCTTTAATTTGAGGCATCAAGTGTTTTGGAAGTGTCTGAAGGAAAATAGGAGGGATGAGCCCTGTCCTCACAGGGCTTCGCAGCCCCTGACCTGTCTGAATTACAGGATTTTCATTTTTAAGAAATGGGAAGTAAAATGATTATGAGAATTACTAAATATAGAAATACGATTTCTATAATTTGTAGCATTAAAACACATACTTTATCATAGTTCTCTGTTCCCTGAAAGTGTTATGTTGGGGACTCGTGAAATACAAAATACTGGGGCCCTTGTAATGGTGAATACAAATTGTGTAGGGGACACACATACTAATTTAATGCCTAGACTATAAAAATTAAAATCTGAGTTATTCTTTTCATACTGGGGAAGAGAGTAACCAGACCTCTTAGGTTATCACTTTTCCAGGACAAAGATTCCGACTTGTGGGACACTGGCAAGCATGGAATCATGAAGTTCATTCTTCTTGGGCAAAGCTGAGCCTGAGTCTGAGCATTAAGCTGGTGTATTTCAGAGATTCAAGAGAACAGAGTAAAACAAATCGAACACAAACCCTTCACTTCTGTCTCTGTCAACAGACAGGAAGACGACGGGAGTCTATCAAGGCAATGTGGTTGAGTGAGTAGTGGCCTACCAGTTTGTCTCTTGATGTTGAGGCCAGGGTTTTTTTCTAGAAAGTCTGACATTAATTTTATCTTTCTGGAGATCAAAAAGATCAAATTAACCACAGTTCAAACTTTCAAAATTAAGCGATTATTCAGGCATCAACAGATGTCTCCCTGACTCATTCTTGACTCTCACTAATTATGAACTTGTTCTTTCTCCAAGATTTAGAAAGCTTTTCCTTCAGATTAAATTTTTTTTCTAAAAAAATTGAAGAACTGTTTCATGCATTGTTGATGAAGCTTGTGAGATCTAATGAATGATTCTGCAAATGGGGAAATTTTGTAGAGCATGTTCAGGTAATTGTATGCATCAATTCCTAAGGGTCCATAAAACTCTTTTCATGACATATATCCTTAAAGTACACCAATAACTTGAACAGAGCCCCAGTATAGATCAAATAGGTTAAATATTATGTTGTTCAAACTTATTTGAACACCTTTTCTACAAAACCATAGTGTAGTTGTTAATAATTTGAGGTTTCCCTTAAATTTACACCTTAACTTCTGGAGGAAAACCCTCTGTGAGTGCTCCCTATTGAGCTTTCTGTACTAACATCATGTACTCCTGTGCTGACGCTGTGCACAGGAAGTGCTGCTAGAGGGAAGGCTTTTTACCGAACTCATTCTTCTCAGAGATTCCTCATAAATGTGGCCCCACAGAGTTTTCGTTTCCTCATTTGTGATAAAGAAAGGAGTAGCATTTTCTCTACAGGACATAGCACTGGATAAAAGCTCCCTAGCTATGCATCCAATGTTTCCTTTCCTGGTCCCAGAACCCATGTTTCCCAGTTAGGTGCATGGGGACCTAAAAGAAACAAAACACTGCCAAGACTTTCAGACCACATCCAGCTACACATGAGCCATGGAACACGAGAGAACATACATGCAGAAACTTTTGGGAAATTTTCTTCAAAGGCAGCAAGATCACAACTTCTGTATGTTTTCATGTCTCTCCAATGCTCTGTTTTGCCTATGCCTGGAGACCATCTGGGCTCCAGGATAGCTCACATTCAAGGTCCAACCTTGGGAACCACTGTCTAGATTGACAGGCTGAAGAAAAACAGCTTCTTTTCAGCTGGATCTGCTCTTCTATTTGAATGTGAACCCAACCAATGCTATTTCTTGCACAGTTTCATTCAGTCATTCTTTGGACCCTTAGCTACTGAGCACTTTGAATATGACAGAATCTGCGTTAAGGGAATGTGAAATAAGTTTTTGACTTTCTATCTTTAAAACCCTTAGAAAAAGATTTGGAACCCAATAGCCTATGCTTAGCCCTTGGTGCAGCTTTGCCTCTATCACATGGATATCACACAATTCTTATGTTTAACATTCTGGAATTATTGTTTCCTTTGCCTTTGAATTTTAGACTGTCATAGGAATGACCAACACCAACAACAAACCCAAGTGAAAAACAAAGGCAAAAAGTTATTAACGAGGGTTAATAAACACTCAAACAACCCCAGCGTATAGCAATGCTACTCAAAGGTTTAACTTTTATCCCTAAATATACAAGTGATGATCAAAATTCTCAAAGCAGTTTTAACTTTTGAAAATACATAAGATGTAAATATTTGCCCTTGATAAAATTCAAAGTACCAAAGGACATGCCTTTAAAATATTTTAATGAAACATTTTCTAAAGTAACACTTAGAATTACATTAACAGGTGTATTTGTGTGTCAATTGTTGTTTAGTATTTGACAGGGTCTCTCTGGCCAAGGCTGCTATAGAACTCATCGTGTACCTCAAGCTGATCTTATTTCATAGCAATCCTCTGCCTGAGTCTCCAAGTTGCTGAGATTATAGATAAAAACCATAATGCCAGGTTCAGTCTATTACCTTCATGGTATGGCATGGCAGCATTTGGGCAGGCATGGTATGGGAAAGGTAGCTGAGTTCTATAGCTTGTCCAGGCAACAAGAAGTGATCTGGGACATTGGGTGTGGCTTGAGTTTATATGAAACCCCAAACCTCATCTCCATAGTGACACACTTCCTCCAACAAAGTCACACCTCCTGATAGTGCCATTCCCTTTGGGGGCATTTTCTTTAAAAGCACCACATGGGTATAAAAATAAGGTAAGAATCTCCCTCTACTAATGCTTCCAATGAAAAGACTAGTCCCCTAATGATCAGAGTGAACAGGCTATCCAGTCTCTCTAATCTAACTATGCTTAGTAGGGATTGAAGTAGAACTTCATTCCCACATAAACTCTTTCTTCTCATAATCTACCAAACAAACTTTGGAGGAATGCCTCCCTCCGTCTCTCCCTCCCTCTCTCTCTCCCATCCTCCCTCTCTTCTTCCTTTCTTCCCTACCCCTATTCTCTTTCTCTTCTTTCCTTGTCTCTTCTTTCTTTTTGAATGCTCATGTTTCAAAGAAATTATTCACCTCTAAGATACAAAACAAACATACAAAACTCCCATGCCATAAGGGTGTCAGACATTTAAAAATTTTTTTGACTAAGTAGAAACACAACACATTTTGAAGAAACAGATAAGTTATAATTACCTTTGGGTCAACGTTGAGGATTTTCCTGTCTCTTTTATATTTAAAAAGCAAGCCTTCAGGGTTGTCAGCCATCACTTGGTAATTGGGACTTGAATTGCAAACAGCAATATGGTTGTCCCAGTTGTAAAAGCTGTAAAAGTAAATATTTATAAAGAATTAGGATGTCTAACACATTAAAATGATACATACTTCAGAAAATATTTGGGGCAGTTCATCCTCAAGAATAACCATGGTGAACACATCTGAGGTTTGAATTCTAGCTGAAACATTATGAGATGTTATTCTCAATCATTTAGGTACATACTTATAATGATTTTACATGATTTCCTGGTTTGGATACTGTAAGACATAGGACTTATTCTAGTATTGCATTCACAGGAAGTCACGGAGAAAATTGATGCAATTTAAGATGATTTGTTCCATGGTAGACTCTTCAGGGTATAAAAAGACTGTTTAGTGGGAAGAAGGGCAGACGAAGTCACCTCTTTCCATTCAAAACAAGTTCACATTGATTTACTTTTTCCAGGGTTTCTGTTTCAATTCATTTCCCAGGGAGTGGAGGAACTGTACATTTGATTATCATAGGACAGACATGTTTTGTTGTATTCAAGAGGATATCCATATGAAGATGTTCTCATTTCAAAGGACAGGAGGCTAGACAAGGTGAGCAGCGTGGTCAAGGTCTTCCAAGTCATATAGATAACATTCCCGCTCAAACTTGTGCATTTCAAAGCATACATATGCTCTTTCAACTGTCTAACTATTCTATCATTTTTATCTTCAAAAACAGTGAATGGAGGACTTCTAGCTTTTTCTACCTCTTGCTTTTGCTTGTCAATACTGAATACAATACTGCCCTTTGAACTGAAAGAATCTTCAGTACATTTTCTTTAATGTGTGTTGTTCTTATCAAGACATTTTCAAAGTTTTGCTTGATTTTAAAATTACAAAGATCAAGGTAAGTGTATGTTGGAGTCTGTGGACCCCCAGAACCTGAATTTCCTGTGACCCCCTTGTCTGCCAGAGTAAACAACTTGTTATGCTTGCAGCTGCTCTGAGCAAAATAATTTGTTTTCCTGTATTTGCAGCTGCTCTGAGCATGAGACAGGGGAATGGTTTCTGGTGGTTGCTGCTGAGGGATCCTGAGAGCTGGGGCATGGGCATTGGTCAGGGAAGGCACTATATAAGGACAACCGGTCTCCCTCTCTCTCTCTCTCTCTCTCTCTCTCTCTCTCTCTTTCTGTTTCAATCTCCATCTTTGCCTGACTTGTGAACTGTACCGTAATGTGTAGCCTGTAGCGCAGGTGTAGTGAGTTACAAGTGTACAGTTTATAGGTCTATCTATTTTTCAAATATTGTAGCATGTACTTTATTTTTTTATTAATTTTTTTATTCTTTTTAATTAAAATTTCCACCTGCTCCCCGTTTCCCATTTCCCTCCCCCTCCTCCCACATATTGCCCCCACTTCCCTCCCCCTATCTCCACTCCTCTTCTCCTCCCCCCACTCCATTCCCCCTCCCTCTCGATACTGAAGAGCAGTCCAAATTCCCTGCCCTGCTGGAAGACGAAGGTCCTCCCACTTCTATCTAGGTCCAGGAAGGTGAGCATCCAAACAGGCTAAGCTCCCACAAAGCCAGTTCATGTATTAGGATCGAAACCTAGTGCCATTGTCCTTGGCTTCTCATCAGCCTTCATTGTCCGCCATGTTCAGAGAGTCCAGTTTCAACCATGCTTATTCAGTCCCAGTCCAGCTGGCCTTGGTGGGCTCCTCTCAACAGAAGAAATTCAAATGGCCAAAAGACACTTAAGGTCATGCTCAACCTCCTTAGCGATAAGGGAAATGCAAATTAAAACAACTTTGAGATACCATCTTACACCTGTCAGAATGGCTAAAATCAAAAACACCAATGATAGCCTTTGCTGGAGAGGTTGTGGAGTAAGGGGCACACTCATCCATTGCTGGTGGGAATGCAAACTTGTGCAACCACTTTGAAATTCAGTGTGGCGATTTCTCAGGAAATTTGGGATCAACCTACCCCAAGATCCAGTAATACCACTCTTGGGAATATACCCAAGAGATGCCCTATCATATGACAAAAGTATCTGTTCAACTATGTTCATAGCAGCATTGTTTGTAATAGCCAGAACCTGGAAACAACCTAGATGCCCTTCAATGGAGGAATGGATGAAGAAAGTGTGGAATATATACATATTAGAGTACTACTCAGCGGTAAAAAACAATGACTTCTCGAATTTTGCATGCAAATGGATGGAAATAGAAAACACTATCCTGAGTGAGGTATCCCAGACCCAAAAAGAGGAACATGGGATGTACTCACTCATAATTGGTTTCTAGCCATAAATAAAGGACATTGAGCATATAATTTGTGAGCCTAGAGAAGCTAAATAAGAAAATGAACCCAAAGAAAAACGTATAGTTATCCGCCTGGATAGGGGAAGTAGACAAGATTGCCAGGCAAAAACTGGGAACTTGGGGGTGAGGTGGCTTGGGGCTAAGGGGAAATGGGGTGAGAAACATGAGAAGGGGAGGATGGGAAGAGCTTGGGGGAATGGAATGATTGGGATATAGGAAGGGTGGATACGGGAGCAGTGAAGTATATATCCTAACTAAGGCAGCCATCTTAGGGTTGGCAAGAGACTTGACTCTAGAGGAGCTCGCAGGTGTCCAGGGAGATGTCCCCAGCTGGTACCTTGGGCAACTGAGGAGAGGGAACCTGAAATGACCCTATCCTATACTGATGAATATCTTGCATATCACCTTAGAACCTTCATCTGGCGATGGATCGAGATAGAGACAGAGACCCAATTTGGAGCAACGGTCTGAGCTCTTAAGGTCCAAATGAGGAGCAGAAGGAGGGAGAACATGAGCAAGGAAGTCAGAACCACGAGGGGTGCACCCGCCCACTGTGACAGTACTTTAATTTTTTTAAAAAAAGTTTCATTTTGTGTTAGTTCAGGAATATGGGGAGGGTCTAGGTGTCAGATCCCATATGGCTGTAGTTACAAGTGGTTGTGACCTGTCCTCTGTAAAGCAGTACATGTTCTTTCTTGTTGAGCCATCTCTACAGGCCTTGTCCTACACATTTTTAATTAAGTTTCCCCATATTCTACATCTGAGTTGTTTGGCCCACTACTCTGCTCTTGCTTCTTTTGAACAAGATGTCTTCACCAATTAAATTCTCTCTTAATTGTTCCGTTGTTTGGGGGACCTCAGTATTGCCTTTGTGTCTGAAAACAGTAACTTGCCAGCACCCCAAATTGCTCCCACAGATCCTGTGCTTTTGTCATTGGGCAGGTAGAGTTTTAAAAGAATGGCTGCCCTTTCTGAGGTGGGGTGAGAAGGAACGGCTTCCAATCACTGCTCTGCTTTAGTCGGCTCTTCAGGGAGCATCAGGAAGCCCCTGTTTGGATTGGGGCATCTCCCGTTCTTACCCACCCTTCAGCAATACTCGGGAATAACACTAACATGATAGGTAACGTCTCTAACAGGACCAGGGAAGCAGGGAAAAGAGTGAGTTCTGGAGACCTAGTGGCAAAAGCTTAGCCACATCTTCGCAGCTAATTTAACACTGCCTCCTCCCTAGTAGGTTTTCAAATTCAGTTTCACCTGAAGAAAGAAGATAATTTGACCTCACCTTATTGACTTTCAGTTAAGAGATTGCTAGATTAGCATAGGGGGACATGTTGTGCCTTTCAACTTGACATATGTGTCTAAATAATTATTTATGAGATAGAGAGATATAGATAATCCCATCACGGCTCCTGAGTCATAACTGTGCATACAGTGGCATGGCTTCTATCACACATTCCGATCTTGTTGCTCAGACCTCAGGTTAAGCCTTATGGAAACCCAGGCAGACTTTATTAAAAATACTCTTTATACAAAAATCGAATTAATATGGTGCATGGTGAAACAATTTGATTTGTCGATACTTTTTCCTCCTAAGTAGCCTTAATTTTCTGCCAATTCTCATAGCTAATGATTAGCATTTGATAAAGAGAATTACTTAACAACACCTCCTGGATCCTGTTGTAAGCTCAATAAACTACCTCAGTTTCTCACCAACCCCACCCAGACATGGAGACCTGACAAGGAAACGGCACCCCCTAGGATTAAGAGTCCAGCCTGTTGCTCACATGCCCAACTTCCTTCTGCTGCGAAGGCTTTGGGAAGCTCTTCCACAGAGGCTAGCCAGTCACCACCATACAAATGTTTCATTTCTTTATGGGCACTCCTCCAGACTATAATTCAGCTCTTACCCTCTGTGCAACCACGTGACAGATGTTTAGCCAACGAGGCATATGCAGAAGCCACGTTTGCCACTTTTGATGGGTCTATAGTTTCCTTCCTGCCTGCGGAAATGGGGAACAAGAGGAAGCCAGGTGCTAAAGATATGTGGAGTTTCATAAAACACAAGGGCCAAAGATTGAGCTGGCTAGGAACACACTAGCACAAATGGCTTGGCATGGCCTCTATGTTTGAAAATGCAAAAAAGAAAATCATATACAGTCTATGGCTCCAACATGTGGGTACTTGTTAGTGTTACTTACCAACTCATTCCTTCTCTGTGCAATGATTAGTGATGCTTCTGTTATCATAAACGGTTTTAAAAGCGATAATGTGTATTTCAAAGCATTTCATGCTCTGTTCATACCAATATTAAAAAAGATGTTTAGTCCAAAATTGTAGCATATTTAATGTTTGATGAATCAAACTCTATGCCACTGTGAATCTTACAAAAATAAAAATTATGTCTGGTTTTCCCTCCAAGTTTTATTTTAATGATTTGAAATTAATTGTATAGTCTCTGCTCCATGATTTAAATCTCGATTGTTAATATATCTAGGCTTTTTGGCCTACAACTGCTGAGAGCCACCGTGGGAGTATACAGCAGGTGACAATTAGTGTTGAGCAGGTCAACCCATCAGATGCATGATTTCCTGGTGGGGAGCCCCACCTGGAAAGGTCATGGGGTCACTGACTGAGGAAACCAGTTACTCCTGTCCGTAATTTCTCTCTTGAGTCACTTCATTTCTTCCCTAAGAACTTCATTTCTTCCCTAAGAACAGCTTTGTGTGTATTCCCACTGCGTGTGTGTTTCTCTCATGAAAATATTCCATCTCCTGGGCACACATGTAGCTGTGGATGGTCGGAAGGAAGATTTCTACTAGCTGAATAATTTTGATGAATGGAAGCAATACTAGGATATCTTACATTACGAAGATGACGTCGGATTCTCATTCACAAAGACAGCCTGTTACACACACGCAGCTGACTTAGACTCCATAGCAAATTCAAATCAGGCTGGTTGCCCTTGGAGACAATATCTGGTTGCCCCAAGTGACAAATACATGAGGTCATTCTCCCAGGTGCTGTTTATTGCTGATCTAAGGTCAGAGTTTGAAGCAACTTTAGACATGACTCCCTGTAGCAATGGACCTTTCTGCACGTACTCCCCAACCTCAAGGTTCAGCCAATTGTTTACGATCTGGGAGCACTCACCAACTTAGAGCTACGTGCAAGGCCATGGTTGCTCACTGGCCGGTCATCGTGACATTCCTAGCCTGAGAGAAAGAAACTACGTGACTTATCTTGGGTTTTGAGAATGGGTCGGGCCCTGAAAACGTGACTTAAAAATGTCCAGAGTTGGGCTGTGAGGGAAGCAGAGGCAGCAGAGAAGCAGTGGCGATGCAGAATGGGAAAGGAGAGGAGCGGCCATGTTGAGAGAAGGCCGCGGTGGAGAGAGAGAAGTGTGAGAGATGGAGAAGAAGAAGCACGACGGAAGTGTGAGAGAGTGAGTGCATAAGAGACAGAGTGAATGAGTGTGAGCATGAGTGTGGGTGTGTACATAAAGAGATTGTCAAGTAAGAGAGATTACTTAAAACGAAGTAAAGAGGAAGTTACCATCAGTAACCATCCATGTTCCTTTTTCCTTTCAGAAAGAAATAGTCTAACCCTTAGATAGACAAAACTTTTTCCTAAGCTATGGCTACGTTCGTGGGTTTTCTTTTCTTTTTTTTTTAATTAATTAATTTATTTATTAAAGATTTCTGCCTCCTCCCCACCACCGCCTCCCATTTCCCTCCCCCTCCCCCCATCAAGTCCCCCTCCCTCTTCAGCCCCAAGAGCAATCAGGGTTCCCTGTCCTGTGGGAAGTCCAAGGACCACCCACCTCCATCCAGGTCTAGTAAGGGGAGCATCCAAACTACCTAGGCTCCCACAAAGCCAGTACGTGCAGTACGATCAAAAACCCATTGCCATTGTTCTTGAGTTCTCAGTAGTCCTCCCGTTATGTTCAGCGAGTCCGGTTTTATCCCATGCTTTTTCAGCCCCAGGCCAGCTGGCCTTGGTGAGTTCCCGATAGAATATCCCCATTGTCTCAGTGTGTGGGTGCACCCCTCGTGGTCCTGAGTTCCTTTGCTCGTGCTCTCTCTCCTTCTGCTCCTGATTTGGACCCTGAGAATGGGTTTTCTTCTTTACCCTGGTGTTGACTGGAGGCTGGTTCTACCACGTTCTACCAAGTCAGTGTTATGCAACAATGCCTGGTGGAAAAACCAGTTCATATTAGTTGGATGAATTTAAATTTCAGGTTATTCTTTGGAGTTTTAAATATTTTCATTGTTCTATATATCATTATTATGAACTGGGTAAGTACTTGTTATATCTTCCGGATGATATTTATTTTCTAAGGGTGTATATTCTTATTCAAATATTTATTTTGCATACAGCTATTCTGAAGTAAGTTTCTTATTCTAACTCTTTCTCCCATTTGATTCTCTGGATTCCTGGTGATGGTAACACTAACAACTATATAACATCCTTATTCCCAATGTGAATCTCCTAAAATTTTCAAATGTTATTAAGTCAACAAGGATTCTAGAAAAAATAATTATATAAACTAAAAAGTACAAATTAATAGCTAAAAAATAAAGTATTAAATTTATTATTATACATTATATATAAATATATACAATATATAAATATACAAAATATTCTATATTTTTTATTTACAGAATCTTTGCAACAATTTTATTATTTTATTTGCAAATATTAAAAGTTATGAAGTTAGTTTTATATTTCAAATGAAAGCAAATTATATAATTTATTTTAAATTATAGGTTATATATATTTTTTCCTTCATTTTCCTTTCCCTTATCTATTTCAAGCGAATTGCAGTTTTCTTCATCTCAGAATTATGGTCTTTTTTTGTCTTAATATTATGTGCTACATATATATATATATATATATATATACTACTTGCTGAGTCAATTTGTGTTGCTTGTATGCATATTTCTTTAGGGATAATCACTTGGTATTGAATAATTAAATAGGGTCTCATCCCTTGGGAAGACAAATTTGACAATTTTAATTTTAAAGAAAAGCTTTTAGCCGGGTAGTGGTGGTGCACTCCTTTAATCCCAGCACTTGGGAGGCAGAGGCAGGCGGATCTCTGTGAGTTCGAGGCCAGCCTGGTCTACAAGAGCTAGTTCTAGGACAGGAACCAAAAGCTACGGAGAAACCCTGTCTCAAAAAATCCAAAAAAAAAAAAAAAAAAAAAGAAAAGCTTTTAATGTCTAATATGTTGTTCTTCTCCTTGTATATAAAACATCACTTTTTTTCCCAGATGAACAAAATAAACCAATTTTTTTATTTAACAAAATCTGGGATAAGAATTTTCTTTAATTTTTGGCATCTGCTAGGCATCACACTTCTTGCGGGGAAAGACAGTATATGATTAGATGTTGAAGATAAAGTAGATCAAAAATTGAAAAAAATCCCAGAGATTTTCAGACTCATAAGGTTTTAAATTTAACATTAACTGGGCATGGAGTAGGGCTGGGGATGGCTCGGGTATTAAGTCACTGGTTATACTTCCACACACCCGGCTTCAATTCCCAGCACCCACATCATGACTCAAAATTGTAACTGCAGCTTCTGGGGATCCAGTGTCTTCTTCTGGCCTCCATGGGCACCGTAAATACACATGGTACCCAGACATACATGAAAGTAAGTCACCAATACACACAAAAATGTAAATTAAACCAAATTAAAATATTCTGTAACAGCACTAATTAGTACACAGGGATTCCTTTTTTTTTTTTTTTTTTTTTTTTTTGAGACAGGATTTCTCTGTAGTTTTTGGTGCCTGTCCTGGAACTAGCTCTTGTAGACGAGGCTGGCCTCGAACTCCCAGAGATTCACCTGCCTCTGCCTCCCAAGTGCTGGGATTAAAGGCGTGCGCCACCACCGCCCGGCTACACAGGGATTCTTATCTGGTCCTAGAGTTAATGTGCCTCTATGAAAGAAAATGTGTTCCGTGAACACAAAGTTTGCACAGGTAAAATCCTAGGACTGTGTGTTCTTCGTGATCATTATGACATAAGTCCGAGTTATTGGAAACTATCTTATTAAAGATGATATAGGCACAAGCCCTCGGTGCCCATCCATGTGCGTTTATCTTCCTTTGTCCTAGGTTTAGTTAAATAATTTAATTAAGTCTTTAGTTGACTGAAATACAGGAGTCGGAGACTGAGTAATCTAAATTCTTGAATAGATTATCTGCTCTGTGATTAAATGCAATATTGAAGTAGATTAAATTTACAGTAAAATTCCAGACTTCTAAAATTTTGAAGTTTTTATACTCTAGGGTCTACTGTCCAATCAAGGAGGAGGACAATCTTATGAATAAAAGTAGTGTGGATAATTGCTTTAAGGGCAAGCAAAACTGGTTCAGATAATCCTGACTTATGCACAAAAAGCTGAGAACAAAGGACTGGATTTGGGAAGATACGAACCAGGCTCATAGATGGACGTATTGGTTATGTGAGTGACAAGGACAAGACAGGAGTCAAGATTTCCTTTGATATTTCTAATGGAATCTCTAAGATTTGGAATCATTTACTTGGATATAAAATGCAGAAGAAGGAACTGTTGTAGAAGGAGCAGTTTCAGTTTACTTCTGAACAGACTGAACTTTGAAATCCCTGGAAAACACCCAAGAAAATGAAAGCAGAGAACTTGCTTTTTGTTGCGTGCTCTTCTGTTTCTGACATTGTCCTCCAAGCTCACACCTGGCACACTGTGGATGCCAAATATATATTAATTGCGTAAACATGGTGTATGAATTTTAGAAGTTTTAAGACATTTTGTGATATAAATAGTCGATGTGAAGTATCTGTGGCATCAAAACAAGGATCTAAATTCAAAGGCAGGACGGATATAGCTAAAGAATACTCAGTAAAGGATAAAATTTGAGACCATAAACTTTGTAAAGAAAGAGAAAGAAGTAGATAAGACTGGTAAAATCCAACATATTGATGCAGAAATAACCAGAAATAAAAAAGAACCAGCATAGATA
Source organism: Chionomys nivalis (assembly GCF_950005125.1). NCBI lineage: Eukaryota > Metazoa > Chordata > Mammalia > Rodentia > Cricetidae > Chionomys > Chionomys nivalis. The sequence continues at coordinate 95,312,362 of NC_080091.1, forward strand.
TCTTACAGAAGAAAGAAAGAGAGGAGATAGAGAGGAAAAGAGAAAGGGAGGGAGGAAAGAAGGGAGGGAAGGAGGGAATGTAGGAGAGGGAAAACTATATAAAAAATACACCTTCAAAGAAGACAACAGAGACACTGAATATTTTTTTTTGTCAGTGGTAGAATACTTGCCTATCATGCTGAGTCTCTAAGCACAACAAAAACAGAAGATAACCAATCAAACAAACACATCAACATGTGAGAAATGGTTTATAAATTAGACAAAATATTAAATATCAACAAAAATTGACACTTTGAAGGATATTATAGTGAGATCATTCACAATGATATAATGGGAGAAAATCAGCTAAAAGAGAATTAAAGGGAAGATGTGAAAAGATTACCGAATAAGACTAAGTTCTTTAAGAACATGCGTGGGAAAGAAGTAAGAAAATGAGGATAACACTTGAAAATGATCTGAAAATTAAGGAATTGGGCTTGTTTTCCTAAGATCAAGTAATATTTATCATGATTCCATGATGGAAAGAGACTGTAAAGAAATCAGAGAGCCAAAGAGACCGTAACCATGGAAAAGTTCTTGTGATAGAAAATTATGTAGCAACGTTTATTTCTCATATATAAAAATACTATGCCACTTCCTTTTTTGAAAGTTCTGGTTTTTTTATTTGGATACAATATAATTATATCATCTCTTCCTTCCCTTTCTCCTCTTTGTGGAAAACCACAACCAATCAAAACTAGGATTGTGGAATCCAGTCCTAATGGATATATCTACAAAATATTTCTGTATCGATGGTTCAGGGAACACTGCAGAAGAGAAGGCAGAAAGACTGTAGAAGCCAAAGGAACAGAGAGTTTGCTGCTGAGATTGTGTCTCCTAGTAATATCAGAAGCTATGCCACTTTTTTTTATGTGTAGATAATTATAATCAGAACATGGCATATTTTATTACTATCCTTACTATAGAGAAGAAGGAAATGGAGTTGAACATTCAGAAATCTACTGGACACTAGAGGAGTCTCAGATTCAGGGAATAGATGTTAAACCAAATGTTCCTTTAGGTTGCCATTATTTGGTTACTTTTAGTTGGTATGTAGTAATTTTTATTAGCGTCTCTATTTTTATTATAATTTTTATTACCTTACTGGCTCCTGACTCAACATTTTTCTTGCAATGTATAACCATTTCCTAATGTCCTTGACTATTTCTGATTCACAAACACTTGCCAATAACCACAGTATTCTCCATTAATTTATTGACTTTATACTGAAAATACTAGCTATAGACTAATTGAAATATTTTCATTTCCTGTGTAATCCCCATCAAAATTCCAACACAATTCTTTACATTAATCCAAAAAATCTTTCACTTTGTATGGAAACACACACACAACCAGTACAGCTAAAACAATTCTAAATAATAAAATTACTACCAGAAGTATCACCATCCCAGAATTCAAATTGTACTATAGAACTATAGTAATAAAAATGTATAGCATGGACATAAAAACAGACATTGATCAATGAAATTTAATTGAGGACTCAGATATAAGTTCACATATTTATGGATACCTGATTTTTGACAAAGAAGCCAAAATACATACTAGAGGAAAGAAAACAGAGTCTTCAACAAATGGCACACGTGAAACTGGATGACTGCATGTAAAAGAATGCAAATAGATCTACCCTTACCATACTGCACAAAAGAGCACCAAGTGTATCAAGGACCTCAACATAAACCAAATACACTGACCTAATAGAAGAGGAATTAGGGACTAGCTTGATCACACTGGCACATGAAAAGACTTTTTAAACAAGCACAGGCACTAAGATCAATGATTAATAAATAAGATCTCATGAAACTGAGACATGTTTGGACAAACCAGCCTACAGAATGGGAAAAATCTTTATCAATTACATAACTGATAGAGGGTTATTATTTAAAATATACAAAGAACTAAAGAAACTGTACATCAATAAAACAAATAATCCAATTAAAAATGAGGTACAGAACTAAACAGAAAGTCCTCAAAAGATGAAACACAAATGGCTGAGAAAAACATTTAAGAAATGTTCAACATCTTTAATCATTAGGGAAATGCAAATCAAGACTACTTTGTGATTTCATCTTATGCCTATCAAAATGGCTAAGATCAATAAAACAAATTGCATCTCATGCTGTTGAGGGTATGGAGTACAAGGAACACTCCTCCATTGCTTGTGAGAGAGTTGACTTGTACAACCATTATGGAAATCAAGTGGTGGTTCCTCAGGAAGCTGGGAATAGCTCCACTTTAAGAAGTAGCTGTATAACCCTTGGGCATTTACCCAAAGGACTCCACATCCTACTACGTAGACACTAGCTCATCTATGTCCATTGCAGTACTATTAGAATAACCAGAAATAGAAAACAATCCTGATGTCCAGCAGCTGATAAATAGATAGTGAAAATGTGGTGCATTTAAACAATGGAAAGTTATCCAGCTGTCAAAAATTAAAATTATAAAATCTACATGTAAATGGTTGGAGTTTGAAAAAAATCATCCTGAGTGTGGTAATCCAGATGCTGAAAGAAATACTGTTTCTCTTAGATGTGGATTTTAAACTTTTGATGTGTGCTACAATTGGAATAGCCACAGAAGTTAGGAACCTAGTTAGGAATCAGTGAGGAGGAGAAGATATCCCAAGGAAGGGGAAATAGAATGCATTTTTCTGCAAAGACAGAGGGGGAAACAAGAATAGGAGAATTAAGTAGGGAAGAAGATGGAAGACAAGGCTAGAAAATGAAATATGGGGATGGACAACTAACAATAAAGGTCATTTGAAAAACTGTATTGCTGCTCATGTGTCAGTAGGATTAATATACTTAAAATAGCCATTTTACCAACAAAAGCTATGGATTCAATGCAATCCCCATAAAAATTCTAACAGAATTCTTTACAGTCCATGAAATGATAATTTCTCAACTTTATATGGAAAAACAAAACCAAACCTCAAGATGGCTTAAACAATCCTGAACAATGAAAGAGGTATCACTGTCTATGGTTTCAAGTTATACTACAGAGCTATAGTAATCAAAACCTCATGGTATTATTGACATAAAAAGAGTCATGTTGATCAGTGGAACTGGTCATAAGGCACAGACAGAAATCCACATACTTATAAACACCTGACAAAACTAAGCAAGAAGTTTACATTGGAAAATCATACATCATCCTCAACAATTAGCTTCATTCTAACTGGATGTTGGGATGTAGAAGAATACAAATAGACCCTTATAAACCTGCACAAACAGAGTAGAAAGTGGATCAAAGACCTCAGTATAAGACCAGATGCACTGAAGCTGATAGAAGAGAAACTAGGGGATAGCCTTGAATATATGGGCACAAGAGATGGCTTTCTGAAGAGAAAACTGATAGTGCAGGCACTAAGACTGACAATTAATAAATTAGACCTCATGAAACTGAAAGCTCCTGTAAGGCAAAGGACACTGTCAATCGGATAAAGTGGCAGTCTTTAGAATGGGAAAGATTTTTTTTTAAACCAACTTCACTTCCTACAGAGGACTAATATCCAAACTATATAAAGAACTCAAGAAACTAGACATCAACAGACAAAATAAGCTAATTAAAAATGGTGTACAGATCTAAACAGAATTCTCAATAGAGAATCTCAAATGGCTGTGAAATACTTAAAGAAATCTTCAACGTCCTTAGCCATCATGGAAATGCAGTCAAAACTACTTTGAGATTCCATCTTACACCTGTCAGAATGGCTAAGATCAATAACACAGTGACAACTCATGCTGGCTTTGTTGTGGAGCAAGGGGAAGACTACTCCATTGCTGGTGGGAATGCAAACTTGCACAGTCATTATGAACATTAATACAGAGGTTCCTCAGAAAGTTGGGAATTGATCTACCTCAAGAACCAGCTATACCATTCTTGGGAATACACCCAAAGTATCCTCCATCCAACCACAAGGACACTTAGTCATGTTCATTGAAATTTCAAGCATTATAGTCAGAAATTAGAAACAACCTAGATGTCCCTAAATAGAAAAATGGATAAAGACATGTGGTACTTTTATACAATGCAGTATTACTCACCCAATAAAAAAATAAATATAACACCATGAAAAGTGCAGGCAAATGGATAGAACCAGAAAAAAATCATCCTGAGTGAGATAACCCAGACCAAGAAAGATAAACATGTTATATATTAACTTATAAAGGAGCATTATCCATTAAGTAAATGATAATCAAGTTACAGTCCACAGATCCAGAGAGGTTAGGTAAAGAGGAGAGGTCTGAGGGACACAGGGATTTCCCTGGAAAGGGGAACTAGAATAGATTTTATATTCAAACTAGGCTTGTGGGGGACAGGAGCAGGAAGGGAGATCAGGTATGGGGAGAGAGTGGAGACAGGGACTACTGAAATTGGAGGTGCGTATTTGCGAGGTGTGGTGGAAACCTAGTACAGTGGAAATGCCCCAGAATCCATGAAGATGATCCTAAAAAGGACTCTCAGTAATGAAGGATACAGAGTCTCAACTATCTCTTGTAGACAGGTGTGGTGGTTTAAAGAGGAATAGCTCTTATAAACTGCTGTGTTTGAATGTCTGACCCCTGGGAAGTGGCACTATTAGGAAGTGTAGTTTTGCTAGAGTAGGTGTTGATCTGTTGGAGGAACTATGTCACTGTTGGAGTGGGCTTTTAGGTTGTATATGCTCAAGATACTCCCAGTGTGGCACATAGTCTCCTTCTGTTGCTTGCAGATCAGGATAGAGAACTCTCTTCTCCTTCTTCAGCACCATGTTTGCCTGCGTGCCTCCATAATTCTCACCATGCTGGTAATGGACTAAACATCTAAAAATGTAAGCCAGCCTCAATTAAACGTCTTCTGTTATAAGAGTGGCTGTGGTCATGCTGCCTCTTCACAGCAATAGAAATCCAAACTAAGACACCAGGAGAGACTTTCAGTGGTTGGACTAGAGTGTATTCAATTGAGTTGTTGGTCAAGAGGTTCCATGGGATATTTCCAAAGAACCCAGGCTGTTTGTTGCTAAGGCTGTTCTCCATAAACTGACAGCAGGAACCCATTGCTAAGGATAACACCCACACTTCTCATTGATCAAGGAGAAGTGGAGTTGGTGCCTACATGGATCCCTCACCCCCATGTTCTAAACTCTGGTGTAGGAAGGTCCTCTGCAGGCTACTGAAAGAGAAATGTGGACACCAAATCAGTCACAAAACTTTTGATCTGCAAACTTTCCTGCTTGAAAAATATGCTAGGGCCATAGTGACATAGAATATGTGTGAGTAGTTAACCAATGTCTTATTTGATCTAAGGTCTACACTGTAAGGACCCATACCCAACACTTCTTCAGTAACCAAGAACGAGAGACTAGATAGCTCACAGATCTAAAGTAAAACAAAAACACTATTGGTCAAAAAGAAAAAGACTCCTTATGATACTCTTCTATACTCATAGATCAATGCCTTATCTAGTCATTATCAGAGGGGCTTCCTCTGGTTGTAGATGGGAACTTATTCAGAGACCCACAACCAGACATTATGGGAAGAGAGTCTAAATTGGAGGTTTCCTCAAATAACTTCCCCCAGAGCTCAGGGAATCTTTCAGGAGAAAAGAAAGATTGTAAGAGTCAGAGGAGATGGAGAACACCAGATGAAGAAGGTCTTATGAATCAACTAATCAAGGCTCAAATGAACTCACAGAGATTGAAGAAGCAAGCACAGGGTCTACTTGGGTAGACCAGGTCTTCTATGTAAATGTTATAGCTATTAAATTAATATTTAATGGCACTCCTGACTGAGAGAGAAAGAATGGGTCACTAACTCTTGCCTGCTCTTGGGACTCTTTCCCTCCTTTTGGGTTGCTTTGTCCAAGTTCAATGTGATAGTTTTCACTTCATATTATTTTATTTTGATATGTTTGGTTGTAACTTCTTAGAGTCCTGTTATTTTCTGATGAAAGACAGAAAATGTGTCTGGGGGGAAGGTAAGGTAAGGTAAGAAGGAATTGAAAGGAGCAGAGGGAGAAGAAACTATAATCAGGATACATTGTATGAGGAAAGAATCTATTTTCAATAAAAGAAAAAGAAAATAAAAAATATATGAGAAAAATTATATATAAACACACTTCTATAGAAGATTCCAAAACTATATACAAATATGAATGAAATCTGTGGAGTAACAAAATAATACAGTTGATAATGCCCTAACTAGACATCTTATGCCACCAAGTAAAACTTCCAGTGGCCGATATGGATTCCATCTTACTTAGCTGTTGGCCAAAAGGGCCCTATGGAAGACCCCAAATACCACAGGCAACTGCCAAGGCTTTGGGTTACTTTCCCCAAACTGATGATAAGGCCCTGTTGAAGACAACACGTACTCAAGTTTTTCTATGCATCTTTTTTTGGGACAGAGTCTCACTGTGTAACCAAGGCTGGCATTGAATTTCTCTTAAAATTTATCTTATTCATTATTATTATGTGCATGTGAATCTGTGTGTATGTGTACACACCTGTACAATAATAGTACAACTGTGTAGGCGAGAACCTGAGGTCTGAGGAATAAGGTTCATGTTTTCAGGTGTGCCCGCCAGAGCCTTTACCTGCTGGGCCATCTCACTAGCCTAAAATTGTTATTTTGTTTTGTTTTGCTTTGCTCTTAAATGCATGAATGTGGTTATATTGGGATTTACAAGTAAATTGACATAAAACATATTTGATGTCTTTTCAATAAGGCCTATGGGAACATAAAGAATATTCTTGCAAGATTTCCTGTTTGTCACTTGTGATACATAAGGAGTCCTGACAGCAGAGGAGACATTATGGTGACAGAAACACAGGGCCACTGAGGGAAGTTCCAAAGATAGCCAGAATATCTAATTTGCCTTAGTTTTGTTTACTTTCTTCAAATGATATATATAATGATAACATTATAAAAAAAACACAATGGGAAGTGTCAATAAAGACTTTCATAATTTTTATATGTAAATAATAATAATAAGTGATAATAGATCTATTGTGTGATTCAGCATTGTAACTTCATATATATGCACATACACAAATTACTTACATTTATTTCCCAGGGTAATGTAAGTTGCAATGCTGGATCACACAGTAGATCTATTTTTCACTGTTTATTTATATGTAAAAATTATGAAAGTCTTTACTGACACTTCCCATTGTGTTTTTTTATAATGTTATCTAGCCATAAATAAAGGACATTGAACCTATAATTCGTGATCCTAGAGAAGCTAAATAAGAAGGTGAACCCAAAGAAAAACATATAGGCATCCTCTTGAATATTAACCTTCATCAGACGATGAAAGGAGACAGAGACAGAGACCCACACTGGAGCACCAGACTGAAATCTCAAGATCCAAATCAGGAGCAGAAGGAGAGAGAGCACGAGCAAGGAACTCAGGACCGGGAGAGGTGCACCCACACACTGAGACAATGGGGATGTTCTATCAGGAACTCACCAAGGCCAACTGACCTGGGTCTGAAAAAGCACGGTATAAAACCGGACTCGCTGAACATAACAGACAATGAGGACTACTGAGAACTCAAGAACAATGGCAATGGGTTTTTGATCCTACTGCACGTACTGGCTTTGTGGGAGCCTAGACAGTTTGGATGCTCACCTTAATAGACCTGGATGGAGGTGGGTGGTCCTTGGACTTCCCACAGGGCAGGGAACCCTGATTGCTCTTCGGGCTGACGAGGGAGGGGAACTTGATTGGGGGAGGGGGAGGGAAATGGGAGGCGGTGGCGGGAAGGAGGCAGAAATCTTTAATAAATAAATAAATTTAAATAATAAAAAATTACTTATATTTAAGTTAAAAAAAAGGTAGACAAAGAGATATTGCTCTGTCTTAAAAGATAGAAACTGTCACAGTTCGAGACAACATGGAACCAGGCATTCAATAAATCAACATGGAATCACAGACTGTAGGGTCTCATAGATGTGTGGAATTTGAAACATTCAGCCTCACAGAGAGCAGGGTGGTGCTTTCTGGCAAGAAGGGGAAAGGAGGAAATAAAGAAAGAAGCCATGGAGAACAAACTTTAAGCCACACAAGACAAATACTAAGGTTTGAAGATCTTAGCATGGCATTATGACTGTAGGTGGTGGCTGCAAGTAACAAGACAAGGAATAACTTCCAACTGTTCTCACCATGAAAGCAGAAGAAGAAGAGAAAAACACAGGGATAACTATATGGGGTTTGTTAATTAGCCTGATTGTGGCCATCATTTTACAGGGTATGCATAGAATTCATAGGTGTACATCTAAAATACACACAGCTAAAAATTTCTGAGTGTGCAAAGACATACCATGTTGATTCTTTTTTCATCTTTGACTACCTATTTGCACATATACGAAATCTTATTTTAGAAGTGACAAATGAGAAAAGATCTCACCATCTGCATTAAGACAGTACGTAATAATTGTGTGCTTCAAGAAAATATTAATCAGCTCCAATTAGTTTCAGAGTGGTGATGAAGCTGGTTTTTGTGGCTTCTGCATTGCTGAACTATCTCAGGTAATGTGCAACTGAACAGCAATCATAAAATTAGGGCAGAAAAGATCTTTACCGTCACATCTTGAAATAATTTCGGTGATGGTGCACGCCTTTAATCCCAGCACTCGGGAGGCAGAGGCAGGCAGATCTGTCTGAGTTCGAGGCCAGTCTTGGTCTAAAAGAGCTAGTTCCAGGACATGCTTCAGAGAAACCCTATCTCACAAGAACCAAAAAAAATTTCTTTTTAAATTTTGTGCTTACTGGTGTTTTGCTTACATGTGTTATGTCTGTGTGAGGGTGTCAGAAGCCCTGAAATTGGAGTTACAGAGTCTTAAGCTGCTATGTAGGTGTTGGGAATTGAACCCCGTCCTCTGGATGAACGGTTCGTGCTATTAACTGCTGAGCTTTCTCCAGCCCCACACAATTTTGTGAAGCATAAAACTCAGAAGATTTTTATATCACTCCTGGGAATATTTAAATGTCACCCCATCGTGTCTTCTTTTTCCTCTCTGTAGACAGCCTTTACGATGGGTAGACTCAGAATTGTATTGCCCAACCGAGGACTTTTGGAGAGAATGAAATGGGCTGTTACTAGTAATGGTGCTAAACGTGTGACAGTAAGCCTACATATGACCCCAGACTAAATAGCAATGTGTGACTTTCACACCAAAAACCACTTGAACATTGCTGATCTAGAGTTGATTTATTCAATATTCATGCAAACTACTTCCAAAATTTTGCCATAGATTTGCCAAAATGTGATAAAGATGTTTGAACAGTGTTAAAGCATGTTCTCTTATGACTAATCTTTTTTATTTTCTTTTATTTTATAGCTGTGGAAAATTATATTACATGGAATTGCAGTTGTGGTTCAGAGACATTAAATTTAATCTAGAATAATAAATATTCCAGCTCTTCCTTCCTATTTTTAAAACAATATCATAGCAGTAAAATATTTTTATTATAAAACTTCTGAAATACCATATTCCATGAAAAATATTTATCCGATTATTTTGGTTGGTTAGAATATGAAATTTAAAGTTTAATATTCTTATGTGAGTCAACTTGGCTCTTACTCATGGTTATGTATTATGTCTTTAATTCCAATCAGCTGTTTAATAAATTCATATTCCTGTTTGGAATATATAGATCATTATTGGAAAATCCACTGTAAATATTAGAATAACTATGAACATAAAAATTTCCCAGGACAGATACTCTCAGAAGGATAATTTATTTTATTCAATAATATTTTGAGCATCTATTCTGTGGCAGGATTGTTCCAGGATACAAAATAATAAAAGCAAAAAGTTCTTTTTCAAGGAATTCATAACTATGAAAGAGTAAAAACGTTAGTGAATATTATAACAGTGTGAAAAAATGAAAGACATTTGTGTCAGTTATTTGGTTTAAAATAATATCTTCTGGTAAGGATCTATTTCTAATGGGATTTGTCTTGCTGAAAAGCTTCAGGACCATGCATTTTAGGTAGAAAGGACAAAGAAACTTGGTCAAAGTAAGAACTAGGAAATGTACATCCATCAGTGTCGAGAATTATGGGAACAGTACCCTCCAGGAGGAGGAGGCGGAAGGTAACCTGCTGCAAGATGAATAAAGTGACAATCTGGTCCTTCATTTTCTCCTACTGTGATGGACTTTTGACTGGGAGTGCTGTGGTATGCTCAGAATGAATACAGCGAGGAGAGATGGTTGGCTAGCTCATCTATCTTTTTTTTTTTTTTCAGGCAGGTAGACAGAAAAATGACTTTATTGCTAACTAACCACCATTCCAAATTCTCATCCTGGTAAGCTGAAAGGTGGACATCACTGGCTTGCTCAACATTCCATGCATTTTGAACCAAAAAAAAATGTGGTACTAAGAGGTACAGGGGTTGGATGTTGGAAGTCATTGAAGAAGAAGAAGGAATAGACTATGATTTCAGGGACACTTGATCCTTGTAGGCTCTCAAAGTAAAAAAAATAATGCACCTAAATTTGTACATTTCTCAGGCCACCTTCATGGAATTCCTTTCTTTAGGTAACTAGGTTTTCTGATGAAGAAGTCTATAGCTTGTTCCACAGTCATCATCTTGGAGCTGACTTCCATACAGGGGCTCTAGATCTGTGGCAGGGCATCTGGAATGCTTTCTTGCTATCTTCAAACAACAGGGAATAGAAGAATGGAAACAGAACACATTTCCATTATCAACTTCCCCATAGTTGGGAAGTAGATTTAGTAGAGTTAGGAGTTATGAAAGATCTTTCAATGGTGTCACTGGAAAATGTGAGAAACATCCTTCCAAGTTGCAATCGGGGTGGGAGTTGAGAAATTCAAGGCCAAGGATGATGGCTAGTACCTAGTTCTATAATCATAGAGTGATATAGCCATTTACAGTCAAAATGCTAAATCAGAAGGTTTGTTCGGATTAGCTCCCTGGATGAGGGGATGCCAGGATGAGCAGGTGTGGCAGACCACCTAAGTGCGAATGAGAAATACTCCTGAGATGCTCCTGCATTTGAGCATCTGGTCCATAGTTAGTGGTGCCATTTTAGGGAGGTTGTATACTTGGAGAGGTGTGGTAGTAGAAGTGGAACTCCATGGATGGAACTTGATGTTTTACCATCTGGCCCCATGTCCCATCTCCTGTCCGCTTCCTGACTCCAGAAGTAATGTGACCAGCTTTCTCAGCTCCTGAGGCCATGCCTGTCCTCCCTTCCACTGTGACAAGGAACATCTCTCACACACTGAACCAAAACAAACTCTTCTTACTCGAATTCCTTTGCCAACTATTTTTTGCCACAGTAAAGACACATAATCAGTGATCTGCATCTCCTTAAAATTTTCCTGATAGTATTATAGAACACTGCTAGCAATTTATAAGGAATTCCAACTTATGTTCTCTTGTTTAACATGTACAAAGAGCACGGGAGGCAAGATATGTATATTATGTACCATAATGAATGCTTACAGAAGCTAGATTCTTCAGGAGAAATGAGAGCAATGCAACATCTAGCGTAGGAATTTGATACATAGGTTTTCTTGCTGCTCTTTGTTAATTATTGATGCATATCTATTTTCTAAAACTGGACCCAAAGTTCTGCTTTTTCATGGAAGCTGTAAACATTCTTCTCTCAGAGTAAATCTCAGGGGGAAGAGAGCAGGGGAATAATCCCAAAGAAAAAGTCTTGAGGCAATAGCCCCTTCACTTGTTGAGGCAGTGCCAGGAAACAGGCATTCCAGCCCAAGGATTACCTCTTTCGAAATGTATGTTCAATCTCCACATGTACCAGAGTAGGGCTGGAAATCTTAGAAATTTTCTTGGCCCACCAGAGCAGCTGAGCATGTGCGTGGGATGTTAAACTTTAGGTAGATTTCCTTGCTAACCCCAAGTGGTGAGTACAGATTCTTTCTTTGTTCTAAAATCCCATTTTACTTCAGATAGATGTAAAATCCCATTTAATTCAGATAACTCTTCAGTATGTTATAGATGCTGAAAGAGTAATAAATAAAGCTTGCTTGGAGACCAGAAGGTAAAACTAAGCCACTACATGCCAGGCAGTGGTGTCATACAATTTTAATTCCAGAATTTAGGAGACAGAGACAAATGGATCTCTGTGAGTTCAAGGCCATCCTGGGCTACACAATATCAATGCAGAAACAAATCCAAGTGGTGGTGGCTCACACATATTTAATCCCAGTACTAGGAAGTTGTAGGGAGCCTGCTTATTTGTTCTTGGCTCCTCAATCCCAAAATAACCACATAGAAACTGTATTAATTAAATCGCTGCTGGGTTTATTATCTCTAGCTTCTTATTGGCTAGCTCTTACATCTTAATTTAACCCATTTTATTACTCTGTGTATTGCCACGTGGCTGTGGCTTACCAGCAAGGTTCCAGTCCATCATCTTTTCCTGGTAGCGACTACATGGCCTTGTCTGCCCAGTCTCTCTCTCTCTCTCTCTCTCTCTCTCTCTCTCTCTCTCTCTCTCTGTCTCTCTCTCTCTGTTTCTCTCTCTGTCTCTCTCTCTCTATATATATATTAAAATTACATATAACAAAACAGATATCAAGCAAGAATTACAGTTACAATATTTATACAATATTTATATCTACTTTATCTTTTATCATATCTAAGGAGAACTATAGCTTCAACTCCATCAAAGACTCCAGAAGGATATAATATCACCTCAGTAAACAGAAAGTACATTGTAAGCAACTTCCAAAACTCTAGAATTGACAGAGACATCTCGCTGCCTGGACAGTTACCCAAAGTTCTTCTGTACAGTTGGGGCATTCATCTCCAGTCTACAGGCCCATAGTATCTGGCAGACTTTTCCTTGAAGCAGGAAATTTCAAAGACAGTTCCACCTATATTGGCAGTTTGTCAGTAACTATCATCTGTGTCCTGAATGTGTCTAGCAGACTCTAATGAAGCATAAATCCTGAGGGTCTATCTCACCTTTAGGCAAGTTTAGCAGTCATTTCTCTGTGGGTCCTGCATGTCCAGTTCATACACGATACCATCAAGCAGTCCAGGCAAGAGCAATTTCCTGCCCAGATGGCTAACTAACTCCATGAAGACCCTCTTAAATGAAGTAGATTGGTGCTGTCAGGAGCAGATGTATCTCACTGTCATGAAAAGTTTTAAGTTCTTAAAACATTTTAAATCCATATTCTCAAGGTCTCTGAAAGACTCGAAGAATACCTATCTAGATGAAATAAATATCTATATATCTAGAAAACCTAACTAACATGACTCCAAGGTTGAGTATTATAGATGATTATTTATTAACCTGAATTTCTTAATTATACATTATAGTTTTAAATGAGCTGCACAAATACAATACCTTAATCAAGAGCAGAAACATACATATAACAAAATTGACCTTAAATTTGTATCAATAAAGCAAGATCCATACCAATGCAAATCTCTATAGCATATCCCCCTTTAAATATAATGAATCATTTATAAACAATCATTGAGGCAATTTGTGTGTAGTTCTCTTCAGACTGCTTTCTGCTTTTTGTTAGCCAAAGCATTTTTGGGGGTGTTCATGGCAACCTTTCTGAGCATCTTGTTCCATCAAATCACATTACTATGGAATTAATCCACCAGTTCTCATCTGTGGAAATAAAAGCAGTACCTCTTTAAAAAAAACAACATATCTTTAGGCTCAAATTCTGAAGTCAAGATACTTTTATGTTGATTTAATTTAGGACCTCCCATATCAGGGAGTCACATGCCTTTATCCCCAGCACTAAAGGGGAACATAAGGCAAGAAGGAGACAGAGGGTCAGTCTGCAACTGCCCCACCTTGGTAGAAGTAAGACTTTTCTAGTGGCTTGGCTGTTTTGCTTTTCTGATCTTTAGCTTGAATGCCAATATCTGTTTCTCAGTTTTCATTATTCATGCTACAAATAATTCCTTAGGCAGGTATAGGGCCACTGGCTGAGTGAGATGGTGCACTTCCTCATCCAGAGCATCTACTAATACACAGCATCATCACCATCATGGTTTTGCCAATGGTTTAGCTTAAACTTAAAGGTAGCAATCCTTGTATTCAACTCTACTGTTCCCCCTCCTCCCACTCTACAGGGCCAATTTGGAGGTTCTAATAGAGAAATTTGAACCAAATAAGACTGCTGGGAGGTTTCATGGTTTTAAGTCTTCCCTCCATCCTGTTTTTCCTGAAGAACAAGAGAAACCTGCTATCTAGGCCACACAGCTTAGAGCATGATGCAGAACTGAGAGAAGTATCAGAGAAGTTGCATTGACTCACTCATTCTTTAATTTTTCTAATTAATGTCAATGGAGAGGGCATGTGTTACTCTTTAGTCATAGTTTTCGGTGTTTGAAGCCAAATATGATGTGGTGGCAGGCTGATAAATTCACCAATAGGAGTATAGAATAAAAGTGCCCTTGGAGTTCCTTGGGAAGATGGGAGAGATCTTACCCAGACTGAAGGAAGAGAAGGGCTTAGCTTCCTAGATGGAGAAATGTTGGAGTGATAACTCAGCTGGAAGACTCAGCCTGGGGAAGTGACAGGCATAGGAATGGAAGACATACTTTTTCAAGCAGATAGGGTGCAGGGAATCTGTTAAACAACTGAATGAGACCATGAAGGATGGAGTGGTTAATGACTCAGTATCGATGGGGTAGAAAAATGGAAGCAAATGCACAAGAAAGTGACTGGATGTAAATCTGCACAGCAGGTTTCACCTGTACAGGTGAATTACCCTTTAGGCAATGGGGACACCCGAGGGGTATACACAAGAGAGAAAACAACTAGGTACATATTTTACAATGACTGTTCCAGTAGTGGGTTGAGGGCAGATCTAAAGTCCCATGATCTTAGAAGGCAGGAGATTGGCCAGTTCAGAAACTGCTTTAATAGCTCAGTCTAGATTTGTGGGTACAGTCTAGGTTATAGTGCTGGAGAAAAGTCTACTTTTGTCGATATTGAGGTTGCTGTGAAGAAGTATTGCACATAGTGTTCAGACTCCTGGCTTTTGATGTGTTAGATAGGAATGGCACTATCAGCGAGGGAAGTGAAAAGGAACACTTTTCTACAACTCTGGTTTATTTAAAGGAGTGATTTTCTGAAGGTATAGTATAGAACAATACTGCTAAAAAGACATTGGGAGATACCAACATTTACATGTGTCAGTGCATTGAAGTAAGTGCTTTATAGGACAGCCACCATGAGGATAGAGGGGACAAGGAAGAATGAAAATTCTCTCTCTCTCTCGAGATTCCATTGTCAAATGCAAAGCAAGAATGAGGAAATGAAGGCCACAGTATAATTGGATGAGCTGCTTCTAAACAAGACAAGACAACTGCCAGGGCAGTGTGAACAAAAGAAGGATTTAAAATGTAGGTTTTTGAAGGCTTTAAGAGATAGGGACTATAGGACTTCAGTCACTCTTTTAACTGAAAGGAAGTTGATTCTGCCAAGGGTCTATGTGATCTGGTGAGTTGATTCTTCCTCTGGGAATCTG
Organism: Chionomys nivalis; assembly: GCF_950005125.1. NCBI lineage: Eukaryota > Metazoa > Chordata > Mammalia > Rodentia > Cricetidae > Chionomys > Chionomys nivalis. The sequence continues at coordinate 95,327,915 of NC_080091.1, forward strand.
GAAGGGAATTAAGATCCGCTGGCAGGTTAGACTTCGGAGACATTGAACTGAAACCCCAGTCACACCAGGTAAGGACCTCTGACATACAGAACTGTGACATGTTTGGTGGATGTCATTTTCTGTAACTAATTGAATCACTCAGCAATAGATATCTAAGATATTAGACAGAGTAGGAGGTTTTGGAGGGATGTTGCAGAGGAAGCAAACATTTTAGGATGCATGGGATGCTGGGATCAACTGGAGGTTTGGAATTTATTTTGAATATTGAAAGGAATCTGGCCTCAGTTTGTACTAAGGTTTGGGAATCAAGAACGTGAGTTGTAATTATAATGTAATCTTGGATAAATAACAAAATGACAAATAAAACAACAGAGGTTAAAGTCATGAGAATCAATATAGTAAGAAAAACAACCGTAGGCAAAAAGAAAAGCTAAAAGCTACACAGTCTTTGAATTTTCATTGGACAGTTTTGCACTTATGTGCAAGATATGGAAAATTATCTTTGAAAAATATCCCATTTGTTTGAATTACATGAAGATGAACCAATGAAATATATACTGGCTCACTCTAAACCAGAATTAAAGTGGAAGCAGCTGCATTCTGCAGCACATTGGTTATACAGTAAGATTCAGGGAGGAAAGGTATCCAGCGAAGTTAAAACTATCAGTCGACTTGGCCTTTCAAAACTACCCTATCTCCTCCTGAGGGCTTCCTTCATTTGCAGAATCAAGCATTCAACATTTCATACATATGCGAGACTCTGGCCTACATTCATGTCATTTTGGAACCTCTTCACTTAAAACAGTGGCATTAAGACTTTTGCTTTGCAACAGATAACCATTTTCCCCCCTTTAAAAAAACACAATGAAACTGTAAGGAGCAATGTGTTATTGTGTTTCAAGACATAATTTGATGGGTATGAGTCATAATCAAATGATGCTACCGTCTACCATGTCATGCAAGTCAGAAACGCAATTCATCCTTGAGCGTTTTCTTTCATCCTGAATCCTGTCCTTGTCAAGTCTTACAGACTTCAGCTCTTCAATCTCTCCTATGTCTAAATACATGTTTAGACACAATATAGCAATACATAAGATATTAAATACTTTCTGGACATGGCAGCCTCACCCAGCCTCATATTTCTCTTGAGTTTTTCCTAGTATTTATACATTTTTCCAAGCATTCCTTCCTAGGCTCTGCAATGCCGTTCTACTTGTAAATATGCAGTATTTTTTCTTTTTTTATTGTACTGTACATTTTTTTCTGCTTCTCTTCCTTCCTCCCCTCTCCTTTTCTATCCTCTCTTATGACCCCCATGCTCCCCGATTACTCAAAAAATCTTGTCTTTTTCACCTCCCTATTTAGTTTCACCACCCTATGTAGGTTCCACTTTGTTGTCTAGGTTCTCTGGATTCTAGACTGTAGGCTGGCTTTCTTTGTGTGCTTTATGTCTACAAGCCACTTATCAGTGAGTACATATTATATTTGTTTTTCTGTGTCTGGGTTACCTCACTCAATATGTTTTTCTAGATCCAATCCATTAGTGGATTCTAGCCATAAACTAAGGACATTGAGCCTATAGTTCATGATTTTAGAGAAGCTAAGTAATAAGGTGAACTAAAAGAAAAACATATATAGATCCTTCTGGAAATTGGAAGCAGACAAGATTGCCAGACAAAATTTAGGAGCATGGGAGTGTGGCTGAGGTGGGGGGAAGGGGAGAAAGGAGACGGGGAGGGCTGGGCAGAGCTTGGGGGAGTGGGATGGTTGAGAGGGAGGAAGGACGGATATGGGAGCAAGAAAAGAGATATCTTAACTGAGGGAACCATTTTGGGGTTGGCAAGAGGCTTGGCTCTGGGTGGGTTCCTAGGAGTCCATGGGGATGACCCCAACTAGGACTCTGGGCAGTGGAGGAGAGGGTGCCTGAACTGGCCTTCTTCTGTAGTCAGACTGATGATTATCTTGAATATCACCATAGAACCTTTGTCCAGAAATGGATGGAGACAGAGACCCACATCAGAGCACTGGACTGAGCTCTCAAGGTCTAGTTGAAGAGCAGAAGGAGGGAGAATATGAGCAAGGAACTCAGGACCACAAGGAGTTGGTCCACCCACTGAGACAGTGTGCCTGAGCTAATGGGAGCTCACCAAATCCAGCTGGACTGGGACTGAAGAGCATGGGATTGAACTGGACTCTCTGAATGTGGCTGACAATTGGGGCAGACTGAGAAGCCATTGATAATGGCACGGGATTTGTCTCTACTATATGTACTGACTTTTTGTGACCCTAGTCTATTTGGATGCATACCTTCCTAAGCCTGGATGTAGGGGGGAGGGCCTTGGACTTCCCACAGGGCAGGTACCTTGCCCTCTCTTAGGACTGGAGGGAGGAGGGGGAAAGGGTGTGTGTGTGGGGGGGAGTGGGAAGGAAGTGGGAGGAGGGAAGTGGAAATTTTGATTGGTATTATTTATAAAATAATAAAAAATTTAAAAGAGTAATATTTAAAATCTAACTTGTGATTTTTTTAGTTATAATAAAAAATTACACTGTTGCTTAAATACATGTTTCCTCACCTTTATATATTTTAATTTGCAAGTATAAATTTAAGCATTTCTCTCAACTGTACATCTTAGAAAAATATACAGAATTCACATATATAGGAAACAATAACAGCCATTTTTCAAAACCAGTGAGCCAGGCAGCTGCATCAGCAAGAATGGCTGATGATGCCCAGAGCTCCATGGAAGACTTGCCATTTTTCCTTAAATACAAATAAATTCCACATCCATTTTTCTCTGCCAAACAGCTCAGAAACCCAGACATATGCATCTACCTACTGTAACCTCCTGTGCTCTGCACATTCCATGGCCATTTCAAACTAAACATGTTCCTGGATTAAGTCCTTCATCTTCCTCTGATACAGCTACCTGAGTTTACCATCTCATCTTTAATGACAGTTCTGTTTATTGAGCCCCCACTCACCCTACCTCTGCTTGCTCACTGACTTACCCCTCTGGAAGCTCCCTTATGCTGGCCCTTTATCATCTTGTCTCCAGCACGGCCCTCACCCGGGCCCTGGCAGCATGTTTATTTGTCTCCTTGCCTCCTGACTTCTACCTCTTCAGCCTGGCTTGCACACAGCCCCCAGGGAAGTTTCTCATGCATAGATTCAGTTATGTTACTCTTTGGTACAAATCCCTTTCAATGACTCACTACCACCTATAATATGCATTCCAGGCTTCCTCATTTGGCTTACCTGGCCTTTCATGCCTTCATGTTCCAACTTTAAAATTTATGCTCTAGCAACCAAACTGCCAATAATTTCTCTTTTATGAACCATGCCATTTTTCAAATTTATGTTTTTCTTCATGCTGCTCCTTCTGCCTCCGTCTTCTGTTGCCTGGAAATGTCTATACATTCTTTATAGAAATTAGTTTGGCCTATCCCCACGGCAGTTCCATGTTCTTCTCCATGTACGGAAACAACCTGGGCATATCTATCACCCTGCATCTTCTAATCACCTTCTAATTGTCTTAGTCTTACTTTCCTCAGACTAATGTGATTCTTAAGGGAGGGACTTGTGTCTCCTTTATCATGTTTGAGATCACTTAATACTGTGCTCAAGACACGGTGGGATAATGATGGAAAATGAAAACATAAGGCAAATCCGCGTGGGAGCACACGCTTAACTGTTTCCCTTAAGCCTTTTAGGGATTAAGAATGTGATAAGCGGAGCTAGGCATGGTGGAGCAGGCCTGTAATCTCAGCACTCTGGAGATGTAGGCAGGGAGATACAAAAGTTCAAGGCCCACCTAGGCTATATATGTTCAATGACAGCTTGATCATATGGTAAGACTTTGTCTCAAAATATAAAGTAAATAAATAGAAGGATTGAGGCATAGGTAAATAGTGAACTAATTGCCTAGCATTTTCAAGGCCTGGATTTACTTTCCAACACTGACAAACCAAACCAAACCAAACCAAACAAACAAAAACATAAAGGAAGGAGGGGAGGAAGGGATAAGAAAATTAAATTATTGGACTGGTTCTTGCCCATGTCAAATGATACAGACAACACTACTTCACAGAAATTAAGACTTCAAGAGAATATATGTGTTTTCAGCAAATAATAATTATTAGGCATAAAGAAGTCAGGTTAATATAAGAAATGGATATTTTCATAAAGACTGATAGTGGCTCAATATCAGTGCTTTTAGAAATTCAGTCATAATTAAGAATAGAATTCTCTACCCTTATTTTAAACTCATCTGAAATCTCAGCCTTTTTATTTAAGCTCACCTTTCACCCCTTCCATATATGGTAGTGGAAACTAACCACAGCTCAGTCCTTCCTGCCATGGAGTCATCCTCATTAAGGGAACTTCTGGACTTCCGCTTGAATAATCAAAAGAAACTGGAGGCTGAGCCACCATTACTTTGTAGTAAAAGGTGTGTGGCTGAAAGACAACACGTACAAAGCGGCTAAATGGAAGACACGGAAGTGGAGAAAGAGGGTTAAACTTAGGTGCGTGAGTACCCATATGGGGTAGTCCAGAGGCCCACAGTGAATCAGCAGTGGGTATCTGAAGCAGCATCCTTCTGTGATCTGGGAAGGAGGCTAAGTATGCTGACACTATAGTCTGGCCCATGCCCTACATTACGCCATCCCTATGCTTTGCTTGCCTTTGGCTTCAATGCTCGAATTGATTTAGTCAAAAAACCCTTCCATCTTGAATAGGATCTAACACATCTTCATTGAAAGGCAGGAAGGTGACTCACATGCAGAATGACAAGCTGGATGTCCAGCTGCATGTCAGTTGGATGGCTGTTGCCAAATCTCTATTATTTCTCTTTCTTAGTAAGAAGTTAAAACTAGGGCCACTTGTTCTGTCTCTTAAACTGAAGGTGGACACAGTAAAGGTAGAAGGAACTTCGGTGGGAAAGTAATATTTTGCACAAAGGAGGTTTAATCACTCCAAATATTTGCAAGTGATTAAAGTGAGATGTGAGTTTTTATAAACATATTATTTTTGAGAAGTATGTTGTAGAACTATATAAGGTAAACCCTGCAAACTCTCATGTATGAGAGCTTACCGAAAACTTGCCAGTGCAAATTATTGGAGGTATGCATCAAAATTTGATTCCTCACACACTTGGGTTCTGACAAAAACAATGACAGCACCTATTGATTTGATCTGAATGGCAATCATCATGGCAGTCCTATTTAATGTAAATCTGGAATTAACATGCACAAAGTAAAGCTTACTTGAATGAACTCAGTGTTCTGATTCTACATGGAGCAGATAAATTTGGACTAAAACAAGAGAAAATGATGTCCACCTCATTAGAAAATGATCCAAACATATTGAATCTGTGAGTCATGGACTTAGAAGAAAAACAGATTCCTATGTAGCTTGGAAAGAAAAAGAGCAATTTAAGTTCAAGTCATGGATAATTCAGTGTTACCTGAGGATCTCATACTCAAGTTGAAAATGGAAAGCATTAAAATAGCCTGAAACTATAACAGAAAATTCCACCAACTGGAATTATAATGTGCAGATGACTGTGTTTCAGCTGTAGACATGATTGTGACCAGAGGCTACATTCTTGAACTCCGTGTACCACGTTTGTCCAATAAGATGAATTAAAGGGTTGCATGGTAATTCAACATGCTTATTAAACCATATGGAGGCTAAGATACTGATATAATGCATAGGATTATAACCTGAATTGTGGGATCTGGAAACCATTCTAAGTAGGAATATTCAGTTTTGTAATTTGCCCAACTTGTAGCCTGCTTTACAGCCACTATTAAGAACTAAATGTGTGTTTACTGAAATAGTAACAAGAAAATTAACCCAAGTTCTCAGTGTTGTAGTAGGTTCAGTACCAAACTTTGGAAAATACAGTCAACTGGCTTTTACTTGTAACATTCGAGCTAACAGTCTGACATGCTGTTCTGTGGGTGCCTGTCTCATTACTCTGGTCAGCAAAGAAAGGGCTCCTATTATTTCTGAACTTTTTAGCTCCTGTTACAACCTACAGAACTTGTAGTTAGCTCTTCCTGACAGCAGGGAACAGCATGGCAACCCTTGAAAAATAAAAAGTAGGACTTCCATGTGACCCAGTTGGCCAACTCCTGGGTATGCATTCAGAGAAAATGAACTCATTGCAGGGACACCTGCATGCTCAGGTGTATTGGGGTCCTATTAACAAGAACAAAGGTGGGGAATAAGCCTAATAGCCCCTCAACACAACACAAACAAAATATGGTACATAAGCACAGTATAATGTGTAGTCATAAACAAGAACAAACTCTGAAACAACTGGGGAAGATCGTGTTAAAGAAAGAAACGCTACACTGAAAGATAAATGTCACATGTTCTTCTATGTGTAATGTAGAAAAAAAGTCATACTGAAAACAGAACAGTGATTACTAGAAGCTTGTAACTGGAAGTTTCTGTCCTACCCACCCATTCCCAAATAATCATTCTGAGGCTTAATATTAATTATAAACTGTTTAGCCTATTAACTCAGGCTTATTATTAACTAGCTCTTACAATTTAAATTGACCCATTTCCATTATTCTATATTTTGCCATAGGGATCATGGCTTGCTACCTCGCATATTGTTTCCCTGTGGCTCCTGGTGTCTCTCTTACTCTGCCTTCTTTCTCCCTCTATCTCTGGTTGGTGTTCTTACCTGGCTCTATTCTCCTCGGCTCTTTGCCAAATAAGCTTCTTTATTAACCAATGATAACAAAACATATTCACGGCATACAGAGGGGCATCCCACATCAGGGGCTAGGATGGGTATTGATGGTGGGTAGAAGGGTTGATGGATAGGACAGTGCTTCATATATACATACATACATACATATATATATATATATATATTAAAATCATTGTGAGCTCTATTAACAGGCAAAGTTAATTTGTTTTCATAAAAACTTGAAAAGAGAAACAGAAAGTTCACTAAACTCAAACTTTCTGACACAGCATCTGCTACTGAGAGTCCAACTTCACTGCGAGTATCAGCCCCCACTTCTGTCTTTATCCACTGGGGCTGGTATTGTGCACACTGTGTCTGAGCCTGGGTCTGTAGCACTTCATTTTACCACAGGAGCTGAAGAAAGGTTGTTATTGGCAACAAATATTACATCCAAAATATTATAAAGGACTGGTATTATGGCTCAGCGGGTAAAGGCTCTTGCTGCCAAGTCTGATGATTTGAATTCAATTCCTATGACCCACATAGTGGAACGAGCTGGCACCTGCAAGTTGTCCTCCAACTCCCCTCACATATACCCTACCATCAATTTATTCACACTCCACACTCAAGAACACACAATAATAATGACAATAAATGAAAATGTAACAAAAATAATACATAAATCACTATTACAAATAAAAGATAGTCATTTTTAAAAGATTTCCCACATACATATATACATACACACAGAATATAAAAACACACACACATATATATGTATATATATATATATATATATATATAGAGAGAGAGAGAGAGAGAGACCATGCGCACTATTTCTAGGAAAATACAATATGTTTTTCTAGTAGCCAGCTTATAAACACTGGAATTAAAATGTCATTTGAAACATTTGTAATTTAAAAACAATTATCGAGGTCATAAGTTATAGTTCTATATAACTAGCTATAAATCGGGATGGATTTATTTGTTCACTTGTCTCCATCAGTTGATGTTAGGGGAAAATTCACTTTGTTGTTATTTGTAGCCATGGAAACTAGAAGTTTATCTCATGATCATAGTCAAGGCATGTAGCAACAAAAAAAGATATAAGCAAAATGCTTGTTTTCAGTGTGTTGTGAAATCAACTGAGTCTTGGTCGGCCAATTGGAGTTTAACCAGGGTTACAGCTGCATCGTGGATGTAAAAGAAATCCAAGATAACACAAGATACTGACAAGGTAAATAAACCAGCACAACCATGCTTGATTGGCATCAAACTGTCTTAAGAGGATTTTGAAATGCTCACAAAGGAGCTGAGCTAACGGCGCTGCAAGTAGCAGTGAGTAGAATGTTAAGAAATCTGTTCCGGTTCTGGGCCAATAACTGGAAAGGTTATTGCTTCATTTCAGTCCAGCAACGTTTACATCTGCACAGCAGAGCAGTAGGTGGTTTCTCACATGCCCTCCAATGTCCGTTTATGTCTTCGCCTTATGATTCATTTTGAGCAGTATCATTAAATAGTTTTCTACTTGAGCAAACTGTAGAGAGTAAAGAATAGAGAGACAGAGCTGGCAGCTGGCAGCACTATAAAATGAACAAAGTAACAATCTGTTGTGTTTTGAGGGCATATTTCTGCTTTATGAAAACTTTCCTCAAAACACAAAAGGCTCAGATACTTTGGGAAAAGTGCCACGGAGAGGAAATGAAAGCCTTAGCCTGGCAACGGCTGGGGTGACTGGTGAACTATTTGGAGGCTGTTTATCTGAAGGGTAGCCAAGGCTCTGGTAAAGAATATGGGCTGGAGTTCCCTCAAGCACAACATTTCTGGGAGGCTTCACTGCTTGCATTAGAAACTGCACAGAAGAATCGCCTCCCTTGCATTATTATGATATTTCTCATTCCTTTCTAAATCTAGAAACCAAATAACATATAAAATGGAAAGCAGAAAATGTCATTGCGTGTTTTTCCTTGATTCACCTTAGATAGACATGAGGATGGCATTTGAAAGGCGAAGAAACTCAAGACTCACTGGGCATGTGTTTCTCTGGATTCATGTTCCCTGCCCAGTTTTGTTATCTGTGAAAAAGTGTTATCTTCCAGTGAAGACACTAGGATGTGCTGTCTCTGTCATATTGGATGTGCTATCTACATCATAAATTTCAAGTCTAACTTACTCATTGGTTTTAAAATTCAGCTTGGCTTTCTTTCCATTACTTTTGTAATCCCCTGCTTAGGAATCCTGGAGGCATCTTATATCTTCCATCTCACTCCAATATCATCCTCGTCTGCCTGTCATGGTGTTTCTTCCTTCCAGTTTCCCCTCTTCATATGACTCTATGCTTTTCTTGTTGACTAATTTCTAGATTACTTCATCAAAATCTTATTTGGCCTCTGCCTTTCTTGATTTTTTTCTTGAATAAATGGGATAAATTACTTCGCTCCAGATTTTATTCCTGTGTATTCAATGAATCACCTTCTTCATAATTAGTACTTCTCTCTGTAGTCTTGAATCATATTGTAACAATACAGTTTTCTTGGCATCTAGTGTCTTTTATAATGTATATCCTGCCACTTATGAAATCCTAGAAACCATATTTTCTTCTCACTTATGAGTCTCTGAAATGCACTGTTCAAAGGAAGACTTATAGGTGATTGTACAGGGTGAGTAATAGTTCAATTTTCCACCAGCCATTTATAAAGACCTTGTAATACATAGGCTGTTGGGGAAAGGAACAGGAGCAAGCTTGGCCTACATTCAAGGCTGTTTTAGACTCGTCCAACACAGCATTATAAAAGTTATCAGAGGAACTTGGTTCTCAATTAGTTAATTTTAGAAAATAGTGTGGCATTCTTTAAAAGGACTCATTATTGAGCAAGAATGATGTAACATATATAATACATTCAGTAAATACAGTGCACAAAGAAGGGAAATGCTATCTATACCTGGAAGAAAACACTAATTACTGGATACCATGAGACACAAACTGGCTGTTTAACATATACCTGCTATTCTTAGTGCCTTGCCATCTGAGTCTATTTTCTTAATACCCTTAAAAACGTGCACACCTTAAGGAGATAGCTTGGCAGACTGAAAAGATCAAATGAAACTTGAAAGATGAAAAACAGCACCCGAAGCAAAATGGGTATTTGTTGGATTAATCTTACATTAGGCATTACAGAAAGAAAAATGTCAGTGAACACAAAAAACCACAAATGCATAGCAACAGAAACAATAGCAACAGAAACAATTACAAAAGTAGAGGAACTTCATTGAATTGAGGCATGTGCGATGGGTATCCTAGAACCAAGTGAGCTGATGCATGTACAATGGGTGTCCTAGAGCTGTGAGCTGACACATGTGCAATGGGTGTCCTAGAATCGGAGTGAGATGACCCATGTGCAATGGGTTTCCTAGAAGCAGAGTGAGCTGACACATGTGCAATGGGTGTCCTAGAACAAGTGGAAGGGTGGAACTGAGAAGGAGTCAGGAAAACCTTTGCAAAAAGCCATGTTGGAAATAAGAAATATTTTATTCTAAGTTAGTGAAAGCTAAAAGCATAATTGTAAGAAGCTCAATAAAACTGAAGTATAAAATATATTCTAAATAAACAAACACCACCAAGACACAAATATATACAACTGTGGAAAACCATAGTAAAAGGAAAATCTTAAAAAATAATAACTTAGCTATAAAATATAGAGAGAGCTTCAGAGTCCTTATAGGAAAAGTAGAAAAATTTATCAATCTAGGATTATAAGTGGCTAGGATCAAAAATTCTAAAATATTTCAAATGACCCATGGGTCAAAGCAAAAACTAAAATGACATTTATAAATATTTGACACGAAGAAAATACAAATAAATATATAAAAAATCTGCAACAAGAAACCACTGCAATGCTTAGAGGAGTTATAATCAACACTAATATTGGAAAAAATTTAATGATCACAAATCAAATATATAATATGAAAAAGAGACGAAACAATAAAAATGAAATACAATAATCTGTAAAACTAAGGACAGAAAACAGTAAAGAAAATTATTGAAACCCAAAAGTTCTTCTCTGGGAATATGAATAAGCCTGTTAAAGTTCTAGCTACATTTAGCAAGCACGAGAGAGGAATAGCACAAACCATTCAGATCAGGGATGAAAAGGGCTATAGTACCACATATCCTACAGACTGTGGAGGGCATATTGTAGGTGATTCTGCTTTAAAAATTGAAGGATATAAATATAAGTGAGGCCAAAACAGCTTGAAGGGTCTGCATCTAAGCTCACTTGAAGGTGCATGCTGCGACTCATCGCGAGGAAAACAGATGCTAAATCAATGCCATGCATTCATGGTTCTCCGTAGGGTCGTGTCTATCTTGTAAAGATTTCTAGCAATATCTGCAGCATTATCCTGAACACCTAGTTGTAGTAATACGAGCGGCGGGGCTGCATCCCCGGCACCCAGCCGCCCGCATGGCTACCTTATGCCCCGAAATAATTACACGGAAACTGTATTCTTTTGATCACTGCCTGGCCCATTAGTTTCAGCCTCTTATTGGCTAGCTCTTACTTATTGATCTAACCCATTTTTAATATTTTGTGTAGTACCACGAGCTGGCTTACCAGGAAAGATCTTAACCTGCGTCTGTCTGGAGTGGGAGAATCATGGCGACTCCTGACTCGGCTTCTTTCTCCCAGCATTCTGTCTGTTTACTCCACCCACCTAAGGGCTGGCCTATAAATGGGCCAAGGCAGTTTCTTTATTAAATGAAAGTAACTCCTCCATCACCTAGTGGTTGGAAGACAGAGTTTCGTATAAGCATCCTACAATGCTAACACACACATGGTCTGGACCAAATTGTCAATCATACTAAGGCTGAGGCTAAGAAATATCTTGCCCTCTTACACACACACACACATGCACACGCATGTGCACACACACATACTAGAATGACTTACCATACCAAGGAGAAACAAATACTCATATATTGATGTTGGGATAAAAAATGTTCTAGGATCTTTGGAAAACAGTTGGGTAGCTTATTTTAATATTAAACATGGGCTTCTATCCAATAATCCTAATGTTAGATATTTGCCCAAGAATAATGAAAATGCATGCCCACACAAAGACTTCTCTGTATTTTCTTGCCCAAATTGTTAGTATTCATCATAAGCTGTGGATAATTTGAATGTTTATTAACCAGCAAATTAGTAAACAGACTATGATGTGTATGTACAATGGACTTCTACTCAGCAATCAGAAAGGATAAATCGCCATTAGACACTCCAGCATTGACAGATCTCAAATGTATTAATCACACTGAAAGAAGCCATACCCCAAGGACTCCATACTGCTTAGCTCCATTTCCATGAGATTCAAGAAAACCACACACCACAATACTAATGAGTAAATCAATAGTTTCAGGGTAGGGGTTGAGGATTGGATACAAAGAGGAAAAAGGTGCCTTCTAGGGGGTAATGAATTGGCTCTAGAAAGTGACTATTTTGGCATTCTCATGACTATCTACATTTGCCAAAACTCATGTTTTTTTAATGAGTTTAAAATGATTAAATTAAAAATAAACTGATTAAAAATATATAAAAAGAGAAACAAGTGCCCAATTAGGGAAACCTGTTCTGTAACCACTCAGGCTCTGCCAGGGTTGGGACACCTCTGCTCTCATCCTCTGCTCGGGGCCTCCAAATGGACAACCATGGTGGGCCTCTCCACACACAGACACTTTACATTAAAAGAAGGGGATCTTATTTCTCAGCCGGAATCTTAGCAGGTAGAATCTGGGTAATCTCAGCCTACAGGGTCCATAGGGCATTCCAGCACTTTAAGTGGAAGCTGGGCCCGTGAGTAAGTCTGGAACATCTGCGATACCTTTGAGAAGCTGGCTGGCTTTGAGGGCTCCGTGTCGAATATTTTCATTTTCTACTTTTTTATTTGGAATCACTCTCTTGTATTTCCTAATTTTTCCTTCTGGTTCATTATCAAGGCTTCATATTTCCTACCCAAACCCTCACTTTCAAAACCCCCTTCAGCCCTTCCCTTAGGACAATAATGTCCTTAGACCAAGAGGGAGTGTTTATCTTTAGAGAATATTTGGAAAGCCTTTGGAGTAATTTTCTTAATAACCTCCAAGTGGTACATGGTGCAGTTTGACTTTTTGGCAGTGCCATTTGGGTGAGACCAGACTCAGCAAATACTTCTTTACCCTGCCACTATCTTTTCCAGGTGGGCTGGCTTACCCTCTTCCTCACTTCTGCTTATGTATCCACCAGGAAATGAAGGAACCTTTTAGGATCCTGAGGTTGAGCTCAAGTTCCAGGAGGGCCAGTTAAGAGTTGCTCCCATTGACTGGAACAGTATTGCTCCTATGATATCATTTGAGCTTGTGTTGCTGAGAAGAGGCTGGAGGTTGATCTGAGGCATTTTTTTTTCTTGTTTCGGACCAAGACTGTGAGTTCATGATTCCAGATTACTGTTGATGCTTGGATTTGAGCCACATGTCTGGTATCTCAGGGGTACCAGGCTGGAATTTTACCTTTCTCACTTTGTCTACACCTCCCTTGTCTGTCCTTTTGGTATAACATGGAAGGCAGGGGTGTGGCGAATAGCTGACACCTAATAGTCTTTAAATGCCATTCTTTTCCAATGAAGCTACTTTAAGATGACGAAACATTATTTTATGTTTCCTTTGTTTATTTTCCTGTACTTAGATTTGTTTAGGTACTATATCTTAGTAGTAATCATATCTTGATTACTTTTGTCTGCGAGATTGAAAAGTCCAAAGAATATGCAACCATCTCAACAAATTGAACATTCATTTAAAAAAATTGAGTACTTTCTAAATACTCATCTTAGAAAATAAAATGAAAACCTTCTAAAGTAGATGCTATGTATAAGTGTAAACTCAGCATCATTTACAGGCCATGCGTATGTGAGCGCGTGTGTGTGTGTACGTACACACTCTAGCAGAAATTTCAAATTTTGCGTTTGAAATTAAGTTCTGATATGTTATAAAGTCAGTGACTGAGGCATCTTTTGTTATGCTATGTTAAGAAGGAAGTAAACAGACACCGATATTTCTAATGTAAAACAAGCTCCTCTTCTTTGTGTGTAACACATTTTCCCTTCCCCAAGTGCTCCTCAGAGCATTGTTCTGAACCTGACAGAAGCAATTCTGTTTTCTTTTCTCTGGTATGTGGTATGGTTTCAGAGGTCCATGTGATGTACTTCAGTATGACATGAAAGTCACCATGAAATTTATGGAGTTGACCGGAATTTTATTGCAGCCAGATTTTTCCTAATAACTTAAGCCTGACATCAATTTTGATGATGAACACATTCAATTTAAATTTCCTTTTAGCATACAGACAAATAAATAGATGAAATCACATAAGGAAACTCCATTTGGAAGAGATAACAGGCTCCAAATCGATCAAAACCTTGCATTAGTAATACAGATTAACTAAGAAAATATCTTGATTTTTTTTCTCTTTTTATCAATGCTCACACCTACATATTTAATATGAACATATTTAGGAAACTGATCTGTGTTTATGTTGGCAAGGAGTCTTCAAGTGTGGGTTTAGCTGAGCACAGTGAGAAGAGTGCTTGGGTAAAAAATGATTAGAAAGGGAAACAAATAAAAACCCAAGCCCAGAAAGGTGAAAAAGTGAACAACTCAAATCTAAAAGGAACGTAGAAAGTGATGGGTCATTTATGTTCTACTTTACCCAAATGACTTCAACTTATCTGTAAATAAATGCTTTAAATAGAGTCATTGAAATATTTACTTCAAAAGAAGGTAGCAAGTTTGATATAGGAAAAACTGTGCTAATGAGTACTTATTAAATTATATGTTTAAAAAGGACTGTAGTGTTTGTGCTTGCATACAGCCACACCAGAGGACAATGCATGCATCTTTCTTAATCATTCTCCATTTTCTTTGGTGAGGCCCGGTCTCTCACTGAATCTGGAATGCACCAGCTTTGCTACACTGGATGGCTAGCTTTCCCCAGGAATCTTCTCCAGCCTGGCTGTAGAAGTATGTGCTAGAGATGTTTGTGTAGATGCAAAATTATCTCCTGAGCTGCTCTCACATCCCCCAATTTTAAAATCGACCCTTCTAATACTCTACAGTGCAAACTGGACAGCAGGGTGCACATCTTCTGAGTTTAGTAATTCATGCTGGCAGTGAACTTTCTGTGTAAAACAGAAGTGGATGACTTTTGTAAAGCAAGTGTCAATTCTGAGGTAAAATTTAAATGAAAACTTTCTTTGGTGTTCTAATCGATTAGGCTAAGGGGATTTAGAAAAGAAAAAGCATGTTTAGTTATTGTGAAACAGTTCTTACATGTTGAATTTAGATGCAGCTATCAAGTTATATGCTGTTTTGAAGAAATGCACAATCAAACATCTCTGAATGTATAGCTGAGAATCAAAAGGCATTCACTGCCTATCAGATTTAGAGTTTAAATGTATCCTGGGACATTAGGACCCTTGAGATTATTTTGGCATTATATAATATATTGATTTCTAATATGTTTAGATTAGTTAACTATATAGATTTACTATGAAAGTTGATCTTATAACCACATTGCAAATTTTAATTTAGTATCTAGGTCAGAAGCTAAATAAATTCATTTGTGAATCTCTTGGAAAATAATGAGCTCTTTTTTAATCGCTAGGATGTGAGGTCCCAGATATTCACTAAAGTCTTATGAAGACCAAACACAATACAATTAATTAGAAGTAATTACATAGTGGGAAATACCCGGCTACAGTCAAGTGGACTAGACGTGAATTCTGATTCATGATCAATACTATGTCTGAATACTGAATCAGAGGTTTCTTATTTGCAAACTTGGGGAGAAAACTGAGATATAAAATAATTGCCTGCATATACTACAAAAGCCAAGGCTTCAGCAAAGTCAGAGAATTTTCAGAGCTTATCAAACGAAACTCCAAGGGACCAGGCTCTCAGTAAAATGAATGATGTATTGCTGACTTTGATGTCATGCTTTCTCTCACCTCTCTGATAAATGTAACCTGGAGGTTTATTTACTACCTGAAATCAAGCTGTCAGTGGATGGATGTGGTATTAACCACAATGCCACAATTCACTATGCATTTTCTCACTTAATGAATATTTTGGATCATTGGGAGACCAGAAGAGGAATTGATAAGACTGGAGAAATTCAGACACTGATGAGCAAGATACTTTAGATTCTCTGAGTGAAGTTGGAAATCACTTTGCATTAGCCTATAAGTCTTAAGATCAAATAAAGCTGGCAGACTTCTGGAACACACTGCCACAAAGAAGGATGCCTCCAGTGCAGCAACCAGGTTTGGGAGGAAGTCCTCAAGCTTCCAGAGGTCTCTGGGGGAGGGCTCAATGCATTCCTCACACCCTTCTTAGCCAGGGAAAGCCACAGTAAAATCATTGTTAGATTTTCTTCAATCACTGAGAATATTATTGCTGGGTATGTGTATACAATGCCTTAGAATTACAGGGAGCTGGAGCAACGGCTCAGCAGTTAGAAGCACTTGTAGCTCCTGCAAAGGAATGGAATTTATTTCCCAGCATGTTTTTGGCTTACAATTATCTGCCACTCCAGCTCCAGAGGCTCTGAAAACCTATTCTTGTAACTACAAGCACATTAACGTATGTGAACCCCCCCACACACACATTTAAAAATTAAATTAAATTGAAAAGAAATATCAGCATTTAAAGAAGGAGCAATGAAAGATTGGCCTTGCAATTTCAGTTCAGAACAGGAATTGAACGACAGTTCGTGTTAAATGTCACACTTGCTAAGAGTGCACTCCAGGGCTAGCTCTTTTCTTGTGTTTGCTTCTTTGTTTGACCAGAAGCAAGTGTATAGATCACAAGCTTAATTGATAAAATGAAATAATTAAATTCTTGAAACAATAGAAATTTCTATTAAAATAAAAGGTTTATTTTTCCCATTGCACCTGGAGAATATTTTACTAGTTTAATTAAGCTTTTGCAGTTTTCCTCCTGCTCACAAAATAGCTGTTAGAAAACACTAGGAATGAGAGTTCCGATTTATCATAGCAGAAATTCTGGAACACAATTTTATCACTAACTTTTCTCACATATAACTTCACTGGTGGTATTTCACAGTGTTTGAATGCCCCAGGTCTGAATACCTGAAGATAAACTTATCCTCTTGAAACCCACTTTCTACCATCTGCCAGCATATAATCCATTCTCCCTAATATTCGGTACATGCCTTTCCTGCCTGTGCCGATGCTCAGGACATATTTGCTGCCTATGACAGACAGCTGGAGACTCCCGGAGGAGGCATGTCATCTCACTGAACTTCTAAAAGTTTAGTCTTATCGCTCGGATAGGAATGCAGCTGTTTCAAATTACCTGGCTTTCCCCGCAAAGCCAAGTGTCCGTCTTTCACAAGGAAGATGAACCACGGGAAACTCCATGGACGGCTTTGCCTAAAGCCACAACCCGAGGCCCACACCAACTATGGGGAGCCAACTATGTTTGGCTTTGCCAAACAATATCAACTCCTACAGACCTCTCTGAAGAATTGCGAGGACAGCCAAGTCCCAACCAAAAGCCCTTGAAGGGAGGTTAAGGGGGAAGAAGAATTATTTTTCCAGGGTATGTAAAGAAAAATGTAAAGTTACCCAGAGTAGGCTTTTCTCTTTCCCCACTCATGAAGGGTTTGGTTTAATGGAAAAAGGGTGCAGATACAAAGAACTGAGACAAGAGAAAGCATTGGTTCAGCACTAATCAATCTACAAGGATCAGGACTGCGGGAAGTGGAGATTACATAAACACTTTTTTAAAAAAATAGAACCTGAAAACAAAATAATCTAATAAAATCCCTATTAGCATGTTTGAAGAGTTGTGACTCTTGCCTTGAATTTTATTAAATGAGAAAGCTTCTTCCAGTTGCTCAAGAGAAAAGCAGATAGCCTTGACTGGTCCCCATGGTGCTAAGTATCTCCCCACACGTTCCTTACTGCTTTAGTTATTTTCTTTTATTTTTTGAGATTACAATCACAGTCATGACTCCATTCACTTTCCTCCCTTCAGCACTCCCCTATACACCCCTTTTCATTTATTCAAATGTATGGTCTCTTTTTCGTATATGTAAACACACACAAGTGCACATATAAAAGCACAAGATGCTCAGTGTATATAATGTGACCGGAAGGCCACATACTCTCAACTTCTTAATGAAAGAGGCCTTTAATGACACCACCTGAAACAGAGTAGCAATCCTCTATGGGCTTTGTCCTCTGACATTACTCCTCTGAGGAGTTCTTCTGCCAGCTCCTCAGCTGGGGTCTGGGAACAGCACACAGAGAGCTGCAACTCTACATGAAGCATGTAAGAAAATGACTGACAGAGAAAAGTCACTTTCTTTTTAATTAGGAACTCAATCCATTTGGTACTTTTCAAAAGGTATGATACTGTTTTCATTTATCGATGAAAGAAGTTCAAAATTATTGTACCTCCCCCACACCCAATTCATCAAACAATGAATAAGTACCCATGAAAGTAACAGTCACATAAGTACCCATGAAAGTAACAGTCATGTGAACAGTGTATCGTAGAGACGGATGAGACAGCTACCCCCAGACTTATGAGTTTCATCCAAGATTGGGTCCACTCAAGGCTGGGGAGAAAAGGCAACTTTCAAGGAGTCTGGTTATTAAATGAGGTATTTCTACACTCAAAAGGGGAAAAGGAAAAAACAACAAACCAACCAAACAACAAAAGTATCACTAAGATGTTCCCTATTTATACAATAGGATCAGGGAGCAGCTTTGACAATTCAAATTAGTCGGACATAACGTCTTCACAAGCATGCCTTGTTTTTAAAGAAGACAAAGGGGTTTTTTAGAAACAATAAAACAAAAACTAGTTCTCATCACTTTTCAGACAATGCATAATTATGCAAAATTAAGCAGTGCTGAGATGGCAAAGGAGTCTTGTTCATACTGATCAAGTGTGGTATTGTTACCAGTGCAGACCTTGCTGAGAAATGCTGTTCTCAGCATTCCACAGTTGCCTGTAGTTCTTCACCTATGGCTGAGGCTTCTTGGCTCCCTCAACCCCATCCACATGAGCGTGTCTATTATTTTTGCCCTTGTTCAGCTCATGTCTAGGCAGTCCTATTACTGAGACTGTGATTACTAGAGACACACAGTCTCCCTGACCCTCTCTTGTTCACAATCTCTCCAGCCCTTCCTCTGCAATATTCCCTGATCCTTAAGCGCAGGGGTAGTGCTATCTGTTGGGATGGGGCTCAACAACTGCATTTTGATTGGTTAGGGTTTTCAGTAATGGTCTCCTTCTGGGTCTCCTTGGGGAAGAAAACACAAACTGGTTATCCAGTACCATATGGTCAGCCCTGGAAACCATGTGAGTATAAGTAACATTCTGCAGTCGGGGCTGGTTGTATTCATACACAATGACAATGAATGGAAAAAAGAGACTATGGCTGTGAAAGGAAGCAAGGAGCATTTAAAGGGAAGAAAGAAAGGGCAAGGCAATTAATATAACTATAATCTCAAGACGTAAAAGAAAAATCAAGAAACAACTTCCTAACTCATTGATAACCATTTGTATTCTCACAGTTAACTGAGCCTGTGTCCTGTCATGGAGAAGCATGTCCTGTGGGTTAGGCTTCCTCACTCTGTGCTGACCATGCTGGGCCTCACACCAGCACAATGAAGTCAGTGCTATTATCTATGAGTACCACACAGAAACTAAGAGTCAACAAGTAAAGGAATTTACCCTAGATAATCACTGTATGATTAGAATGAAGTTTAACTGATTCCACAGCCCAGACTTCTCTTATTTTACTTCAAAGGTTGTTGAGTCATTCTAAATTGCATGTCTATACTGTTTCATTATTCAACTTTCAACTTTCCTCCATGAGTTTTCTGATAGACACATCCTCTTCTCAATTTTATTACACGCATTTTACCTTCAGCTGATCAGGGCATAGTCATCTTAGAGTCAGATTTGTTCAGAAGACAGATATTAATATACTATTGATACTAAACTGTCAAATCAATCTTTTGTTTGTTTATTTGTTTTGCTCTTTTTCAATATAGAGTTTCCCTCTGTAGCTCTGACTGTCCTGGAACTCACTCTGTAGACCAGGCTGCCCTCTCTGCCTCCTGAGTGTTGGCATTAAAAGCATGCATCTAGCTCTCCATTCTGATCTTGACAACCTGTGTGCTTTGGCAAGTACCGCTTTGCCTAATACTTTACTCATGTTTGTTAAATATCATCTATTTATGACATGACAAAGGCATTGCTATTTCCTCATTACCTTCGTTAAAATCCTGGCAGTTACTCACAGGGAGTTGGTTTAGAACTCCCCAGGATGGGATGATATAAACATCTTCTCATTTTCTTTTCTTTTTCGCTTTTATCTCCATTCCCATGGGTTTCTTTCTCACTCTTACTCACCTGTCAGAGACAGCAGTCTGTTCTGCATCTCCCCCAAATGCTCAACCACACCATCATTTGTGTTCCCGGGAATTTTTCAGATACCTTGGTACAACATTTTCTGACTAATGAATTAGGTCTTCTCATTACAAACCATTATGTTCCAAATACTGAACGAAATAAAATCTATAGGTAAGAAAGCACAATGGCACAACTCTTGTAAAATCATGCCACAAGAGAAAAATTTCAGTTAGTATCTTTACTATTAGATCCAGCAGTCGCACAGGATGGCTCAGTTTCACCTGTCTTCTAAGAAGTACATGAATGTATCTCACTTCTCTTCTGATGTTTGACTAATGGCTCACTTCACAGGTGCTGTGATTTTTAAGCCCTGGCCAGGAGGGACAAGCAGTCCACCATCCACAAACCAGACAATACTCTAAGACAGTGGTTCTCAACCTTCCTGATGCTGTGGTCCTTTAATACAGATTCTCATGTTATAGTGATCCCCAGCCATAAAACTATTTACATTGCTGCCTTATAACTGTAACTTTGCTACTGTTATGAGTCTTAATGTCTCATATGTGACCTCCTGAGAACACTGCTCTCTGTGGTTGATAAACAGAGTAGAAGACTTTATGCAGCTTCACTGAGAATAGATGAGTCATTCAGTTTAGAGCTATTCATTCCAGCATGCTCTCTTCAATGTGATGACTATCGGTGAACCAGTTTCTGTAGGTTTATTCTTATTTCCTTTTAAATGAATTTAATTTAAACCCACAAAACCTACTCTTCTCGTCATTCGACAGTTTTACAGATAGTTGTTTCATGTTACTTTGTTTGTCAATATTTAAGAAATGTAGAAGTACTCATGATTTACAACGTTTTCAGTTCCTATTCAGAGATAATAGCCAACCTGTAAAAAAGGAATGTGACACTTTTGTATTTTAACACTCAGTATTTATATCTGACATTTAAAATATCATCTTTTAAATTATTTAAAACTTTATCTATCTACTCATTTAAATATTTTCAAAGAACTGAAATGTACAAGAAAATAAATAGATACAATAAAGGAGGCAATTTTCATAATAAACACAAGCTAGGTAGGCAAGTATGCTTTTCCAGATGAAACACTTCCTGAGTTAGCAAGAGCAACCATCTCTCCTCATTTATTCCAGCCCGTTTTGTTTGAATGAATTCTAGTTTCTCATCCCTCTTCTCCATCTGTCTGTTTCTGTTTACTAACATTGTTCTCTTCTCACTACCGTCTTCCACAGCTCGGCGCAGCTGCTTCTGGAATGTACTAAGAGTCTCATGTTTATCTTCATACAAAGATAAATTGTGAACAAATTCTGCATGGTGTTCACAAGGAGGCACGGCAGAAAGATTGAAATATCTTTGGAAACGTAGCCATGGCTACAAACTTTTTGAGTGAGAATTCAAGAGAATGTGAATGCAGACAAAGCTAGCTTCTAGCTTTGGATCCTTAAAAGCTGTATATTCGTTGAAAATAAATGTAAGAAAAACCAAGATTTTGAAAAACATAAAAATGTTTATTTATGCAACAAACAAAAAAATGGTTTTCTAACAAATTGAAAAAGTTCCTCTTCTTCCTTTCTAAAAGGTGATTAACCAACTTCTAAATTAAAGAAGCACAGCAATGATTTCCTTTTCTGATTTTCTTGAGGTGTAATTGACAAGTAAAACTTTTATTTAATATATACAATGCAGTGTGATGCCTTGATATATGTCTACATTATGATGTGACTAGCAAAATCTAGCCAGCTAACACATCTCACAGCCCAAACAGATGTTTTGTGTGTATGTGCATGTGTGTGGTGAAACTGAAAGGCCAGCTTTCCTCACAAATTTCAAGCAAAAATTACAGTGTCAGTAAGTAAGGAGCACAGTGCCATTCAGTCCAACTGTTGGCTCTTACAAATTACTCATCTCACGTTTCTGAAACTATGTTTGGAGTATTCTTTCTCTTTTCCTCATCCATGAGTCCCTAGAAATTACCACTGTACTTTGTGGTTCTATGATTTGACTTTTAAAATTTAATATTTAAGGTTAATTCATGTGGCCTTTTTTCTTTCTGTGTCTAGTTATTCTAGTTATTATTGTGTTGTTTGGCTTCATTCATGTTTTCATAAATTATAGGACTTTATTTTTTCCACGACAGAATAATGTTTCATCACACATGTCTGAACCTTGACTATTGTGAAAAACGCTATAGTGAACAAAGGAGTAGAGGCCCATCTCTCAGACTGTGACTTCAGTTCCTTTAGAAATAAGCAGAAGTAGAATTGCTAGCTCACACAGCTACCAATTGCCATCAAATGTCTACAATGTCTATTTTTATTTTTCTCAGATTTTTGTAAAGCCATACATAAAATCATTTTTCTTTCCTCTGTGGTAGTCATTCTGTGATGTGAGGCACTGCCTTCTCTGGCTGCTTTAATTTGCATCGTCTGATAATTAGAGATGTTGAACACTTTTTCATACACCTGTAGACCATTCATACACCCTCACTGAGAAATGTCTGTGCAGATGACTTGATAATGTTTTAATCAAGGTTCTTGTTTCTTGCTGCTCAACTGTTCAGGATCCTTGTATTTCTTAGATGCTAATCTCTTGTCAGAAGTGTTGCTTTCAATACTGTTTCCTCCTCTATGGTTTGTTGCTTGGCTCTGTTGATTGCTTTCCTTGTTATGAAGAGTCTTGTTTTTGTACGTTTCCCTCGATCAATTGTTCCTCTGAATGCCTGTGTTTCTGTTGTTTCCCAGGCTATTGCTAAGAAGTTCCTCTTATGTTTCTCCTAATAGTTTAGCAAGTAGCTTCAGGACTGATATTTATATAGAATCTATTTTGGGTTGATTTTAAAATAAATTCTGCATGATAGATGCCTGATTTTCTCTTCAGTGTGTGTATATTCAGTTTTCCCAACATCATTTGTTGAGGAAATTATCCTTTTTGCCATGTGTGTTCCAATGTTTATAGAAGATCAATTGACACAAAATGTATACAAGTTTTCTTGAGCTTTCCATTCTGTTTCATTTATTTTAAGTCTTGATTGTGTACTTGACTATGTTGTTGGATAACTTTTTATGTTTAGTTTGACATATTTAATTTTATACATAAGAGTCTATAAAACATATTCCTCAATCAAGAAGTTGATGCCTACAAATTTCTTCTTTTCATTTAAGACTGCTTTGACTATTTAGTGTCTTCTGTAGTTCCATAGTATGATAGTTAGCATTATCAACTTGATGCAACCTAGAGTCACCTGAGCAAAGAGTCTCACTGAGAACTTGTTCACATTCAGGTGGCCTGTGGGTGTGTCTTTAGAAGACTGTCTGAGTTAACTGATGTGGGCAGACATACCCTACTTAAGTTGGCATCATGTCCTTTGCCATGAAGAAATGAGACTGAGGATAAATAAGTGTTTCAGGCATGCATTTATTTCTCTCTGTCCTTAACCATGAGGTGACACATGCTCATGCCATTCTGACTTCTCTGCTCTGTGGGACTGTCACCTGGAATAGCAAGCCAAGTAAAGCCTTCTTCCTCCAAGTTGCCTTCTATTTTGGTGTTGCATCGCATCAACAGAAATGTGGTTAGAACATATGTGGATTTTAGAATTTCTTTTCCATTTTGTTCAAACGTCATCAGGATCTTGATAGACTTTGCATTAAGGCTTTAGAGTTCTTCAGCAAGGCTGGAGTTTCAATCTGACATGTTCTCCAGAGACCCATGTGCTCAATGTCCTCCAAAGCCCCATATGCTCAAAATTTGGTAGAGAAATTGAAGTTACTGGAAGGTGGTAGAAACTTTGAAGAGTGGGTAGCAGGAGGTTTCATGTTATTGATGGTGTCCTCACAGGAGACTGAACTTTGGCCTCTTATCTCCAACTTTTCAGACATTAGGTGGAAGCTTTATTCTGCAATGTGCTTTTGTCATGATGTATTGTCTAGCTGCAGGCCCAATGAACAGTGATGCCTGGCTGGGGAATGAAACTTTCAACATCGGAGCCATTATAAACCTGTTTTCCAGAGTAGACAATCTCAAGTATTATTACAGAAGCTCAGCAAACACAGAGTTTTCACAAATACGAATTATTCAGTAAATGAACAGTATGTTTTCATTTTCCTGTACCTAACCAGTTTCCTTCATCAATGTTTGAGAGTTTGCAATGAATAACTCCTCCATTTCTTTGGCACAGTTTATTTTTAACTATTATATTTTGTACAAGTTTTTATTTAATTTCTCCTTCAGATAAATTGTTGTTAGTATATATACATGAAACTTATTATTATGCTGTTTTTTATATCTTGTAATTTCTAGTGAGTAACATTTATTTTTAGGTTCAAGCATTTTTAATGGAGATTTTAGGGTTTTCCAAGCTCATGGTGGGGCCTGGCGAGGGTCACTGTACTTCCCTCTCTACAATTTGGATTCCTTTATTTCTCTGGCTAGGATTTCTGATACTGTGTTGAACAGAGCTGGTGAGAGTGAGCCGTCTTGTCCAATAGCTGAACTTGGAAGAAAAGCTTTCAGTATTCCATTGCTGACTGTGATGTTAGCTGTGGACTTTATCAATTTACGCTTTCCCTATACCTATTTGTTGAGAATTTTGATGAGAAGGGAACTGAAGTTTTGTCAAGTGCTTTCCTTTATATATTGAGAAGACCATATGAGCTTTGTCTTTTAGTGTTTGAAGGAATGCAATGTACTACAGTTTTATCTGAGCGCTTTAAAGCCTCCTATTGTCATGACTGAGTCCATTCAGGCACGGAGCGTACTCCTGTGGAGGTGCCATAAGTTCAGAACGCTAGTGCCTTACTGATGGCTTTTGCATGTGTACTCATCTGGGATATTTGTCTGTAGTTTACTTACAATGACCTTGCCTGGCTTTGGCTTCAAAGTAACACTGGCCTCTTAAAATGCATTTGGAGGTGATCCCTTGGCTTATAACTCTGGAAAAGTTTAGGAGTACAAGCATTCTTCAGTGTTTGATAGACTCCACCATCAGTCATCTGTCCTGAGCTTTGCATTTTGGGGGAGTTTTGATTCCTTATTCGGTATCCTTGTTTGTTATTGATATATTCATATATTGATATATTTCCATTAATTCACCTTTCAGATGCTATGTTTATAATCATTTAATTACATTTAGTCTGTCAAAATTGTTGGTGCCTCTTGTTTGTCTCTTGTAGTGTTGTGGTATCAGCTGGCATTTCCTCACTGTCATACATGATTTTTCTGTTTTCTAATGAAGGTTTGTAAATTTTACCTTAAAAATAGCTGTCTTGTGTTTTCTACATAATTTATCTATGTTTTGATATTATTTCCTTCCTCATGTTGACTTTGGGCTTAATTTATTCTTCATATACTTTCTTAGTAGTAAAGTTAGGATGATTAGTCGAAGTCTGTTTCTTGTTTGTTTGTTCGTAGGTGCTTAACACTATACACATTTGGAATTTTTTTCTTCAATGCCCTTAATTTTTGGTTTTCATGGAGAGTCCCTTTACATGGGTTCAAAGCTATTTTTTTATTTCTGCTTTGATTTATCTTTTCTCCAGTGTTTTTTTTCTGAAGTATATAATTGAATTTCCACATATTTGTGCACGTTCCCAAATGCCTATTGATTTCCATTTTATATTATTGTGGTTGGAAAAGAATTGTGCTTATGATTTCAATTTTCTTAGTTTGTTGAGACGATTTTTTGACATATGATCTGTCTTGGAGGATGTTTTATATTTGGTGAAAATGTGTATTTTACAACTTCGGGGTGAAGTTTTATTCAAGTCTATTATTTTCATGTTGATTCTCTGTTTAATGACTTACCCGCTTTGAAAGTAATGCATTAAAGCTCTGTTTGCATAGTTACTATCTTCTTGGTTTCCATCTCCCGATATTT
Organism: Chionomys nivalis; assembly: GCF_950005125.1. Lineage (NCBI taxonomy): Eukaryota > Metazoa > Chordata > Mammalia > Rodentia > Cricetidae > Chionomys > Chionomys nivalis. Next base: position 95,354,007 of record NC_080091.1, read on the forward strand.
GTTTTTCTCATGTATTTTTCCCCAAACTATTCTTTTTTGAACAGTATGTATTATTAAGGTAAAATTAAAAAAAAAAAAAACCTCTAACAGACAACATATTGTTAAATACTGTTTTACTATCCAATTAGCAATTCTTTTGATTTGGGAATTTAATTCTCTCTCTCTCTCTCTCTCTCTCTCTCTCTCTGTCTCTCTCTCTCTCACACACACGCACACACACACACACATATAGAAAAGAATTATTGATATGAGTTGTCATTTCTTGTTTTCTGAATATTTTGTTCCTTTCTTCCTTTTTCATGTTTTTCATAATGATATAGTTTTATAGTAATGTGCTCAGATTCCTTCTCTTTCTCCTACATTCACTAATTTTTGTTTGCAATGAGACTGGCATGCAAAATATCTGTACCATCAGTACCCACTATTGCATACACCCTATCATTGTTGTCATGGCTACAGAATTTAAAACTGTGTATTACAGTATTTAAAAATGTGACTTTATCTTGTTTATCTGTGTTCTTATACCTCACTGGGCATCTTTAAGATGATTATTTTGGCCGGGCGGTGGTGGCGCACGCCTTTAATCCCAGCACTCAGGAGGCAGAGGCAGGCGGATCTCTGTGAGTTTGAGGCCAGCCTGGTCTACAAGAGCTAGTTCCAGGACAGGAACCTAAAGCTACGAAGAAACCGTGTCTCGAAAAATCAAAAAAAAAAAAAAAAAAAAAAAAAAAAAGATGATTATTTTGGATTGTTTGGCAACCTAGCTCTGTCTGTCAGGGTGCTTAGTGGAAATTTGTTTTGAGTCAATTGTGTCATGTTTTCTTGATTCTTAATGTTCTCTGTATGTTTGTGTTATTATCTTCATATGTAAAGAAAGAGCTATCGCTTCCAAATATGATGGAGGTGTCTCGACTTGGACAGACACACTGCCCAACAGTACTTAATCTGAGGCAATGTGAGACCATCCCATAAGAGAGCACCGTGGCATTGGAGAAAAGCTTCCATAGCTTCCTTCAATCTTGGGGAGATCTTCAGTTCTCTGTTTTGACGATGTTTGATAGAGCAAGCTATAAGTGGATATTTACCTCCTTGTAAATTATGCAATTTATTTTGGCTATTTGGTATGCTATGTGGCAGAGTAGGAACTGGCCTTCAAGATGAGACCAGAACATAAGATTCCTTTAGCATCCATCCTTCCCTTCTGGACGGACACCTCCTTTCATGCACTTTCCCCAGCCTCGGAGAGCAAAGCTGCAACTGGGCATTCTTCCCTCCTTTGTTTCCCCTCCCACTGAATCCCACAAGTAACTCAGTACACAGTGTGCGGCAACACAGAGTCAGCTTCAAGGAGGGCACTCTAAAAAGGCACGAGCCAGGCCTCCAGGACACACCCTGGTTTCTCTTCCCTGCTCTAGGGGAAATTACAGGGTTAGACAATCTGCTCAGCGCTAAACTGAATCTACCTCGGGAAGATTTTGACCCAACAAAGTGGAATTGTTCTTAGCTAGGTGGAGGTGGTTGCTGTGGGTTGTGCTCCTCTGGATACTTCTTGGTTGAATGATGAGTTCTTTTCAAAGGTATTTTGTACTAGGGTTGTTACATTGGATTTGGAGGAACAAGAACTGTGCTTCCCTATTGTCTCATCTGGGTGATGTCATTCTCCAAACAACTTCTGTTTAAACAGACTCGTTTAATTAATTTTGAGGTATTTATGAAACCCACTTCCTGCCCATCTTCCCTCTCCTTCTTTAAACAGAATCTCATCTTCATTTTTCTTACCATTGTAATTTCCTCTTTCTTTCAATTTTTCTCTATTCTTTCCATTTTTTGTTCATTTTCTAAACTGTCTCGACAGCATCACAATCAAATGCTTTAGCACAAAGTTTACAACAAAACACCAAGTGCTTGAAGTTGAAGAAATATTTCCCCTTGTGTGGATTATAGCCAATGTGAGATTAGGGGTTTGTAAGAAAGTTCTTCAGCTTCCAAATGAATTACTTCCCCATTGTTTGGGCTGGGTTATTGACTCATTTATTTAATGATAGAAGAGGAAAATGGAAAAAGATGGATTGTGTGCTATGGTATTCTTAAGGCATCCAGCTTTTTAGCCATACGAAGTCATTAATCCCATATTATTAAACTGTGATATAGTAGTAGATACACATACTACTATGTATAATGTTTGCTCATGAATCATAGTTACCTTGCTTCAGGGTTTATCAGTTTCACTTAAAATATGGTTAAATACAAGTAAATATCTATAGAGTGTTGAAATTTCTGATTATTAGAAAAATAAAAACACCAGGATAGGAGTTTTATATCCATTTTACCAACCAAACAACTTTCTTTTGCACATTTGCAAGTTTAAGAGTGACTGGGAGGCAACAAAAGAATTATATTAATCTGGTTGTCAAAATTCAGGAGAAATGCAGCTAGATATAACTGCTTTGTCCTATATTCTTGGGACTAGACATAAGCATCTTCAGTACGGGTCTGCCTCTAGAATGAAGCAGAAGTAGCTACCACGGAGCTGGGATTTTGTTTTGTTATCCTCCAGTTGACCCATAGACTTAAAGTAAGAGATTGTGCATTTGAATGGAATTATTTAGGTCTTTTTAGATGACTTATGCTTTTATTTATAAAACCAGGGGAAAGTAAAGTATAAAATGGTCTAAAGGGTGTTTTTTTCCAAAACAAAATCTTTAAGAGAATTTGGTTAATGTAAGCTCTTAGTCAGATTTGGAAATGATATTTGTGTGTGTGTGTGTGTGTGACAACTATTTTGTAATACTGGAAATGAAAATCATATATTTTTTCAGAGGAACTGATTTCTTGCTGTATCATCCAATTTTATAAATCAGTAAAGATGGAATTCATTAAACTTTATCAATAATTTGGTGGTTGGACTGCTGAAGTTTATGTAGACACAGTTCCTTTGTCCTCAATGACTACTTTGTTCCTTTTAAAAACAAACTAAAACCAACTAGGAATTGGATAACATGAAGAAAATTAATTTTCATACCAGTGCTGAAAAGAAACTAAGTGCTTGTATATTGTCAACTGCTGTACATGGGGCATTTGTACACAAACATCAGAGCATGATTATACTAGAATTTTAATTATTATAAATAAATATATAATGGAAGCACACATCTAAACATGTGTGACTGAGTGGATGTGCTTTATAATTCTCATTTTATATCTCCTAGGGGAAAAGACTTTCTTTTTCTGGATGACTGCTGTCTGCTTACTGAGTCCTCACTGAGATTTTCAGTTCGGCTTTTGGCCACGTGCACCTCTGAAAGCCAAGCACAGCTGTGTCCCCTGAAGCCTGTCACGTCACAGCTGCCCCTCTGCCCAAATGGTCACAGCAAGCATGGCCATGTCATGAGTAATATCAAGGGAAATGGAGGACAAAGTGGTGTGGGACAGCACGGACAGGTCTCTCAGGGAATGGACGAGTTGAGGAGAAGAAGCTTCACTTGCCTTGGGTTCACCTGGTGCAGGATGTGAGGCCTAGCACTTGGTCGTGAGATAGCAGGATTATTTAGAAACCAGGAGGGGTTCTTCGTAATCATTTTGTAGGGAGGGTGGAGATGTGTGCAGACAGGAGATAGGAGAGAAAGACTTACAGTAATCCTTCATTTAAATAGAGAAGCGATAATTGTCTTAAAAATAATTTATCTTTAAGCATTTAAATAGAATCACATACATATTATTAATTAGGCTATTACCTAAATACTTATAATTTATTTTAGTTTTTTCATAGAGATATTAGAAGTATGAAAGTCATCTGTAAAGTTCCATGTTGTCTATAAAAGGAGCACGCTGCCAAACCCACGGTATCCTGATGGTGAGACACTTCTGTCTGCAATGCACCAATGCCATTTTACGAGGAAAAATGATAGTCTTTTGAACTCTGTAGCCTAGAACAGTTTAAAATAAACAAGCATCAAAGCCAAAAGGAAAAAAAAAACCCACAAAACCCTGACAGATCTGCTTTCAGTGTGCTGGAGATAATATCTCTGGGCCGATATCCAGCAACCGTAAATTGTCATATGTATGAAATGCGTGCCTCCATGCTGTCCTTTTGACTGCTCTCTAAGTGACCCATCAACAAGAGCTTTGCAGAACAGACATCTCTGGTAAAATTTTAAGTTAACATGGATGCAGGATAAACTTTATTAAAAAAAAAACAATCAGACCATGATGATAAAGAACAATATGGGTATATAATTAACCCTGAGAAGTGAACACAGGAACACAGACTCTCTTTATCTCATGCCACTGAATTTGCTCTACAATCAAATTTACTCTCAGCTAACCTCTTCCTAAATCATTTTGCTAATCCTTGTATGAACTGTATGTGTACTGAGCTCTGTTGGTTATATATTTTAGCCTGTGATAAAATGTAGAATTTATATTTATGCAAAACAAGTTGCTATCGAATACGGAAGCTTTGTTGGTGATTTTGAAAACAAGGGAATATTAAAAAGGATTATATATTCTCTGCAATAAAAGTATAGAATTTAGTGTTACTAAATGGTAATGTAGACTCTGGAAGCTTAGGATAGTTTTCCTAACATGGAGAGGAGGATTGTTAAGACAAACAGAAATCAGGGCCATGAGGTAGTAATGTGCTTTCTGATTGTGTGTGTGTGTGTGTGTGTGTAATTCTATATGTAAGCATGTTTGCACGTGCAAGCTTATATGAAATTGGAGAGGCAGAGGTATATGAGTGCTCTGGGAATTTGATTGTTTTTCTTTTTAAGCAATGAGTTCAGAGAGGCCAGGATGATGCTCGCCCTCGATGATGGGGGTTGACACTCTACTATGGATTCACATGATTCTGGCCCTGGATTATGGGGGCAGACACTCTGCTATGGATTCACATGATCCTGGCCCTAAATGATGGGGGTAGACACTCTATTATGGATTCAGCATGATGCTGACCCTGGATGATGGGGGCAGACACTCTGCTATGGAATCAGTTTGATGCTGGCCCTGGATTATGGGGCAGACACTCTACTATGGAATCATCAGGAATCGCTGTTTCCACCGTAGCTGGGTTTTGTAGACAGTCAGAACATGCATCTGTGAATGGTGTGGTGTCATCCCTTCTGCATCTTTGAGTTTTACATGAGAGATAATACTTAGTGTCCATCTTTGGATTCTAAATGAACTAAGTATTGGGAAAGTCAATTTATCTGTGAAAGAATTCCAAGTAGATATTACAAAAAAATTGATATGAATCATAGTTCAGAGGATATGAATAGATTCTAAAAGTATCCTGGGACATAACTGAGGTTCAACAAGTCGGGGCCAATTTTCCCTTGATGACCTCTTGGCTGAAGCCATAATTATAGGCTACTTTTAGTTCTCTTCAGCGCTTTTCCACATGCAAAGCTGTGGCACATGGTAATTCTTACTCTTGGTGACTGAAAATGAACTACTGGTTAAGTACAAAGGGTTGTTTTCCGCCAAGCTCAATGAAAGGAGGAAGTGGCGAGGGTGGGTACAGGAAGGCCAACATCCCCTTGTCTTAACTGTGGACAGTAGGATTGCTTAAGGTTTTGAAAGGCAACCTCAAATTAGGCTTTGTTAAGTGAGGCAGACATCTGTAAAAGAGGCGTACGGCCTGACAAAGGCCAACAGGGAAAATATCATCCTAACCTAACTCATTCTGAACCAAACAGAACACTGGTTTAAAGACTCCTAGAGTTTGATATGTAGTCTTATCTTTTCAGTTGCTGTGTGCAGAGGCCTCTATGTAACCTTGGGTGCACCAGTCAGTGCTGCAGGGACGCTGTTTCTCTTGATGTAAAACTGAAAAAGAAGCCCACAAGCTGCAAGATTGTGTAAATGAGGAAATGAAGGGAAGAATATAAACCGCTTAGCAGAGCACTCAGTTAATTTCCAGCATTACTCCAATTATCTTGTACCTTTCCCGCATCTCTCCCTGTTAACCAAGGCTGTGTGGCACAGTCTGAGAGAGCCCAGAAGCTAACACTAGGCAAAACCACATGGCTGGATCAGAGGAGCTCATGGTAGAGCTAGCGATAAGGACGCCTTTAGAACAGTTACAAATGTAAACACCGAGGAATCTGATAGCTCCTCTGTGAGAGTCCAACAAATGGATGGCTTGCTATGAGAACAGCCAACCCTTTGAAAACCCGGTGGAGCAATTTAGTACAAGGCAACGGTTGGGATGAGGAAGAATAGGTCAGTGTGATGAGTATTGAGGTTCTAGGAGAATCTTCAGCTCTCAGATACTGTACATACTAAAATTTCATCTTTCAGAAACATAATACAATTAAAAGATACATTGTACAATACAAAGAAAAAAACGACCTGAAGCTAGACCTGGTCCAGACGACTAAGTTTACATGAGTTCTTAAGAGACAGAAATAAAAAATAATCCACTGAGAAAGTGGAGCAGGGGAATCATAATGGACATTTAAAAGGCAGAAATTCTGAGGAGCCAATAAAGATACCCAGTCTGACAAGCAAGAATGGTAATGAAAATGATAACCATAAGGACCAATCATTTGCAACTTACCATAGCAAAGACACTCAGGATTAGTAAGTATCACCTCCTGGTGTAGATAAAGGTGGGGCATGTCACTTATAAAGTACTTCTGTTTAGTACGTATTGGTATAAGCAAAGTGGCATTAGTTGTATACATATATCTGTGAGGGTATGTGTGTGCGTTCATGCATGCATGTTTTTGTATGTACATGTCACAAGTATGTGTTGAGGACAGAGATTGATGTCAGGTGTCTTCCTCAAGTGCTTTTCATATAATTTTTGAGACAGGTTCTCTCAGTGAACCTGGGGATCACTGATTGGCTAGACTAACTGCCTGGCTTAGTGAACTCTAGGGATCTGCTGCCTTCCCAGTACAGGACATAGTATAGGCTGCCTGCTGCTATTCCCGGCCTATATTTGGGGGTCTCAACTCTGCTCTCATGCTTACACTGTAAGCACTGTACTGATGAGGCATCTCCCTAACACATATGCAACTTTTATTTATCTTCCTTTAAAAAAAGTCTATAATACATGTAAGCTTGTGTAAAATACACATACATAGTTTACATGAAATTTTCTCAACTACTTGATAGCAATATTCCTGCCAAAAGACAAATCATAAAAAAACAAATCAAAACAAACAACCCCACACCAACACACGCACAGATACACATACACACACACACACACACCTCAACCCAACAACAAGCATGAGAGGGTCCAGATTGTTCAAAAGACTCCAAGAACATTATTACTCCCAGAACGTATTGCTCCTGGTTGCCCCCAGAAGTGGAAGTTATGTCCCTATTGCTGAAGACAACATGTACTTAATTTCAGACATAGGGTCCAGAGGGCCCAGAGCTGGAAGTGACCCAAATACCTCCCTCTGAAGACAAGCTTTCATGTACATTTCAAAGGAAGGAGAAAACCCACAGCCCTACCCAGCTATGGCGCCAATGCACCAACATCAACTATCAGCATGATACCCCTAAGGGCACAGTAATGCCTTGTGTACCTTGGTGGAAACTGATATCTCTCTAATAAGTATAGTGGCATTTCACTTGTATATTAACAAATAAAACTTGCCTGAGGATCAGAGAGTAAAACATCCCCACCGATCAGCCTTTCAGACCAGGCAGTGGTAACACACACCTTTAATCCTAGTAGTCACACTAGCTTGTCATAGGAACCAGGCAGTAGTGTTCATGCCCTTAATACCAGAGCTAGAGATGATTATAAAATGGGAGGAGACAGCTCTCACACACACCATCATATCATTTTGAGATTTTGGGAGGCAGGATCACTGCTTTCAGACTGTGGTAGAGATAAGAGCCAGTGAATGGCTATTTTGCTTTTCTGACCTTCAGGCTGAACCCAAATTTCTCTCTCTGAGTTTTTATTATTCATGCTTCATTTGGCGCCCAACTTTTGGGGCACCAATTTATGTAAAAGCCGTTTGCCTGAGGCTTTTCAGCCACTGGCACAGGCCAGAGTTGGACCCCAATGTAGCCATCTGGGTCTGGGAGAAAAACTAGAGCTCCCAATTCCCATCTGCTCAATGTTCAGCAACTACATCCACATAAAACTGGAGAGAGCTTGGGAAGGGAATTTAGACACAAAAGAACAGAGTCAAGCATGTCTTCTTGGTAGCAGCATTGTCTCTGGTGGGCTCTGTTTGCTTGAGGCTCCTTTAAGAGAGGCTTCCTGACTCAGCCAGCGTTAGTGGCAAAATCCTTGCAGCTCTTTTAAAAAGCTCTGCCACCAAACACTTAAATTGTGTTTATGAGCAGCAGGCAGCATGCTTCTTGGTGGTGGCATCATCTTTGAAAATTAATTGTGGCAATAAACAAGGCTCCTGCCATGAAGCTAGACTCCCAGAAAGCTAAGGAATGGGGTGCTAGTTTGGAGAAAAGGTTTTGCTTTTGTTTCCACAGGAAATGAGAGGCTATTAATTCATTCTGGGTTAAGAAAAATAAGGTTTGGTCAAAGAAGACCCCCCCCCCCCATACTGAAAAATCTTCAACAGAAACGGTTGGCCCAGATGATCCAATCTTCCAGCTCACCTCTGTAGCAGTTTCCTCTGAATTCTACATCCAGAACAGCCTCAAGACTGCTGGCTGAAATTATCCAGCCTCAGAGAATACTCCAGCCAGGACTGGACCATAATCCTACATTTTCTTTAGGTCCCCATAAGATTATCAGTGCCCCCAACAGGAAGTAGCCTTGAAAACTGCACATCCCCCCCCCCCCAAATTGGATTAAGGATATTTGTCTGTTTAATGTGTTGGCTACAAGTTATTATTGGTAGTGGTCAGGAAAAAAAGCAAAGGAAAGGCATTTTTAATATATATAGGTTGGATTAATCCAGCAGCATTTGTAATCAAATGTCTTTTTAGCAGCTGTTGCTCCTTCCTCAGCAGTTAAACAATTCAAAGACAACACAATAACATATAGTATCCAGACTCTCTGTGTATTTTCTGTCTCTATGTGTTTTTTTTTACTACTATATTTCTTTTACTTTTATTTTTAAGTTTTAGTTTTTTTGAGATAGGGTTTCTCTGTGTATCTTTGGCTTTCCTGGATCTCACTCTGCAGACCAGGCTGGCCTTAAACTCACAGAGATTCACCTATCTCTGTCTCCCAAGTACTGGGATTAAAGGCATATGCCACCACACCTGGTTACCCTATATCTTTTTTAAAAGGACTTTCTCTATCCTTTTTCTTTTTTCTCCCAAGCATACATATATTTTTAAACACACTGTAAACTGTTTAGAGGCTTGTTTTGCTTTTTGTTGTTGAATTTGTCTTTGCTGTATGTCTCTATCTTTTTTTTTTTTTTTGACTACATGAGTCTTTAATCTGCTAAAATATGTGGCTAGGATTAAAGTCTCAGACACCCCTTTTCTTACTTTTTTTTTTTTAATGACAATGAGACATGTCTGCTCCTGGAAGCACCCATCTACTTAAAAAAAAATCATGGGTATCAAAGAAACTCCACATGAATTTTAATTTCTTTATGGCAAAAGTAAGCCACTGGGCAAGCCCCCTTCCTTGACTGCTGACATTATGCTGTCCTAATTAAATAAGCAGGACACAAAATATCCTACTTCGCAGAAAAGTCTATCAGATATGCTAGACCTGTAGGCCGAAGATGGATGTTCCATCAATGTAGAGGAACTTTGGGTGACTGTCTAGGCAGCCATCTGTTTCTGTCATTTCTCACGTTTTTTTGGAAGTCACTTGCTTGCACTTCCTGCTTACTCAGTTAACAATAATTCCTTCTTGGGTTTCTGAGAAAGTTGAAGACTAGATAGTTGTAGGTTTCCTTGTTTACCAGATACAGAGAGCAAGTTATGATAGAAAGTAAATTAGGTACAAGACTTAGGACTCACCAAGATAGGATCGATATGGAGTATTTTCTCTGAATTTGTCAAATCCAAATGGACTAGACATTGTTGATGTATTTATTGCCTGTATATATTATATATAGTTATTTTACTTACAGTGTATAGTTTTCTTAGATTAGTTATAGCTTTTCTATTTTAGACAAAAGGGGGAAATATAGTGATGTTTCACTTATATTTCAATAAATAAAACTATCCTCAAGATCAGAGAGTAAAACAGCCCTACTGGTCAGCCTTAGAGACCAGGCAGTGGTAATACACATTTTTAATCCCAGTAGCCACAGTAGTTGCCATAGAAACTGGGTAGTACATGCCCTTAATCCTAGTGGTACACACCTTTAATTCCAGCCCTAGAGAGAATTATAAAATGGGAGGAAACAACTCTCAGACACAGTCTCATTTTGAGATTTCTGGACTCAGGATCACCATTTTTGGATGGAGGTCGAGGTAAGAGCCAGTGGCTGGCTATTTTGTTTATCTGACCTTCAGGTTGAACTCCAATTTCTCTCTCGGAAGTTGTATTAATTGTGCTTCAAATAAGATCTAAGACCTGCTCAATTAGAGGGAAACCTTACCTGGTACTGGAAACCTAGGCAACTATCCAGAGCAAGGAAATACACAAATCTTGGAGAAGAATCTACAACCACCACTTTACTAAACTAAGATAATTCCTAACGACATTCTAAATATTTAGCCTTTTATCCACACATAAGTGTAGACTTAACCCCTCATCAAGGAAGCTTCTACTTGCAACAGACAGTGATCACTACATAAAATCACAACCAAACAAAATGCAGCCTTGTGGAGCCCAGTCCCAATGTATACAACTATAAAACAACTCCCAAGCCTAAGTCTCATGGAACACTAGGAAAGAAGGGTAGAAAGATTGTAAGACCCAGAAGATCTGGAAATTTGTTCTAATACTGTGTTTCCTATGAATGTCAGAAACTACAAACATAAAGTCTCACCCACAAAACTGCCTAAACACTATCTTAACAAGAACAACACCAAAAACATGCCAAATTGATGAGGAACAGCGTATGAGACTTCAACCCTAGACAAAGAACTACAAGCAGCAAAGGAATACTGAGAATGGAAGAAATAGCCTTCCCCGGGAAAGGGCACACCGATTGGTTATCCAATACCAAATAGTCAGCCCTGAGCACATACAAAGAAGTAAATTATTCAGACTGAGCAGGTTATATTTAGCAATATATATGTATGCATATATGTACACAAATATGTACATGAAATATGTGTGTACCAACATCTAGGATAATTAGATCAGTACAACCTAAAACTACTGATCAACTCCTTAAGATATAAATCGGGCAAGAGGCAATACAGAACATCTCACATCAAGTTTCTTGGCAGAAAAATACTAAAACTGTCATCATTAAAGCAACTGTATAAACAAGACAGTATGTAAAGGCAAGTCAGAGGAATCATTGAGACAGAGGAAGTGAGAGGATGGGTCAGTAACAACTCAGTAGCGCTGAGGGGCTGCTACAAAGGGGGTGCTAGACGTACAGAAGCAAAACCCTTTTCTTGGTTATCCTGACTAGACAAACCATCTGTACTCATAGGTACCAGTCAGGCTTTAGGTTTTATAAATGGAATATTCAGTTAAGTATGGCACGGTCATGTTGTTGCTATTGCTACTGCAGATCCAGAGAGCAGTGCCCTTGTTCTTCTTGTATAATGGACAAATCTGTTTAGGAGACAGGGATTAGGGTGTCATTGGTTATATGGGTGTTAGCAGAGCAGAGGTCTGAGACATACTTTGGATTTTTTTTTACTTTCATTTTGCATATTTTATCGATTAAACTTGCTCTCATCTGTTATATAGCTTTGGAGTTTTCATATTAGTGGGGTGGCATGTGATATGTTAGTCCATGCATGCATGTATGATGTGTAAATTGGGTTAGCTTTAACTATCTTCTTGAGCATTTAAACTACTAAAGTGCTTTCTTCTAGTGTTCTGGAAGATGCATCATGCTATTTCCTCTATAGTTATCATACTTCAGTATAGTATATAAGGCTTTTTACATTTATCTAACCATAGCTTAGTGCCCATGGATCAGCTTTTCCTCAGATCTCCCTGCCTCTCCAGAGCCTACACTTAGTTCTCAACAGGCATGAGATGAACTTGTTTAGATACCATATGAGTAATACCATGAAAGGATTTCATATTTTTATGACTGAATAGTACTCCACTGGGTTTACACACAACTTTTTAAAAAAAATCCATTCATCTATTGAGGGATGCTTAGGCTGTGTTCACCACTTGGTTATTATTGTGAACAGTGCTATGGCAAACTTAGGTGTATAGATGTCTCTTTATATGATTCCATTACCTTTGGATAAACTCTCAGTGGAAAGCTTGATGGGTCATGTGGTAGCTCTAGTTTTAGCTGTGTGAGGGCTCCCTCTCCACAGTCTCCTCGGGATTCCCACCAGAATCATCTTTACTAGAGTGAGATGCTATCTCCCTGTGGTTCTGATTTGTAGTCCCCACATGCTTCGTGACCCTGGCACTTTTCCACAGCGAGGTTCACATTCTGGTCCTTTGTGTGCTATCATGCAGGGGGGCTCAGCAAGAAATACACAATAATTCTATATTTTTGTCCCTGAGGTTTAAAAATTGTGAACAATTTACCTCAAATCTGTGGGCCGTGGAAGAAGTCTTCTTTTTCCAGTAAAGTAAACTTCAAAATCTTCAGTTTTTAGTCTGTGGGCATAGTCGATATATCCTGACACTTCTTGCCCGTGAGAATTTTTGTCACGAATGAAGATCACAGTCTGGTAACAACACAGAATGGAAAAGGAACATGAATGATGTCACTTGGGTACTTTCACTTAACAGAACAGAAGCTGCGTTTGGGAAGCCCTGCGCATGTCAAGGTCGGGTTTCAAGGGTTGTATGTTTCACCCTTGTGATTCTGTCAGGTAAGACACTGTTATGTCTCCCCCACAGGAGGAACAGAAGAAGACAGAAGTCTCACAGGCAGATGGCACACTCACAGCAACTTTACAGCACATTATAAATAAGTCAGACCAGCATTCCTAAGAAAGCCTTCTTTGAAGCATCAAAAATGTATTGATTTATTTACTTTCATCTCAGTCTTGTTATCTTCTTTATGGGCATCTGTTTATGAGAACACCGAGATGGAGGGAGAGGCGGAGTTTCTCAGGTCTCCTAGATATCAACTGCAGGCTTGTATTCCTAACTGCCACTTCTTTCCCCAAATGAACCTCTCCATAGCTGATATCACAGATCTTTAAATACTTTCTCCATAACATGACAATCAAAAATTTATTTCACAAAATTGTGTATATTAAACTTATACAATGAGTTGCATTATTTAGCACAATTGTCATTCATGTTAATATCTTTGCAAATGCTACTGACCTCTTTATATAGTCTCATAGTTCCTAAGGGTAAGAGAAAGGAGCAAATAACAGGAGTGTTAGAGTCCAGATTCTCAGAACTCAAGTTTTGGTGATGAGAGACAGCTAGACAACAGACAATGAAAACTGAAGATCAGAGAAGAGCCAATGAAGGAAAAACACAGTAGAGCTAAAGATGAGTAGCAATACAATGATGTGCAGTGAAGGCTAATTTAGGTTATGAGAAAGGCTGAAGACATAGACTTTAAATGAAGGACTTGAATAACGGGAGCAAACAAAGAGAATCTGTGGTACAAAGTCCTAAAGCATAAACAGGCCATTGGAAATGGCTAGATTGTAACTTCCACCCTTCAGATCCATAGGCATCCTGCTCAAGTTTTAAGGAAAAGCTGATATAAAATTAAGGAAATATTATTTTCTAACCGGAAACCTATGCATTTGCTTTTAAAGTGAGATTAGGTAGTAGAATTCTGTGGCAAAGTTCACTATTTGGATAAGCCCAGGAGACCACCATTTCCTCTTCAGCCATCACTGGGTTGTCACTTATCGGGTCTTTGAGGAAGTTAACTAAGTTAGGTATCCGTGCTTCCAGAAAGAATAAAGCTAGAAACTGGAGGGATTTTCCCCATTGCATCTAAGAAAAGATGTTGCTAACAATACCCCAGCTGCAGAACGACAGAACAGAGCAGAGGTTTCCATGACTTGTTATTCTGCTGAGAGGGTACCCTGCTGTCTATTCTGGTTGTCAGGTTGCTGGGTACTAAAAACGCTGCTGAGGAGGATTCAAAAGCAGGGTCTTGCTGCAAAAAAAAAAGGAAGTATCTGACAAGTTAAGCTCACACCCATTGATATGTCAGGATGAGCCAGCACTCACTGCTAGTCCTCTGTGCTACTTGACATTATTTCCACACACTTCTTCAAGTTTTCCCACATAGCCTCTTGCTAAGGTAGTATAGGTTTCTTTACGATTGACGTTATTTAGTTTCCCTTTCTGAAGCATAAATTTTGAATCAGTCCAGACTTCCTGAGACTCTTATGCTGCTCAACCAATAGCTTGTTTTTCAGCTTCTACTTAGACAAGGCGATGAGCAACAGCTGCTGGTATGGCATTTGTGTTTCTAGATTGACTGGACCTGTCTTCAGGGTTAGCACACTCCTGAGGGGAGGTCAGTCACATTAGAAATAAAAGACGAGAAAGATGTTCTAATGAAACCTTTTATTTTCTGAATGGACCTCTAAACCAGGAAAGGAAAATCTCTCTGTGTGTTTGTATTTGTGTCTATTTCTGTGTCTGTCTATCTGTCTCTCTCTCTCTCTCTCCCTCACCGTGTCTGTCTGTGTGTGTGTGTGTGCCTGTGTGTTTTTTCTACCACTGAGAAATAGCCTACTAGCACAATGACAGACTAGATATATTACTCATTTTTGTGGTGAAGGCAAATAAAATTTCCAGGTTAAATCAAAAACATAACTTCTAAAATACACTGGCAAGAAAACAAGGTTGTGCTTAAAGGGCAAAGACCCAAAAAGGACAGCACAGCCTTGAAGCCCAGCTCTGTCCTACAGGTACCGAGTCAGGACTGAACGCTCACTGCTCACGTTTAGCCTCGTGATAAATCTGAGAAATAATAAGGTTGAAAGAGCAACCGTGACTCGTACTTCAAATACTACTTGCTCTCATTGAGAGGCCAAAGCACATTGGGTTTTGTACTCCATATCTTACATAGTCCTCTAAAAAGTGTGCAATGGGTATGGGTGTGGGTCAAGGAGCTGGGAAGGAGACTACAGTAGGGGATAGAGAAACCCCAAGGGAAGGAGAGGAGTGGCACAGGATGCCTGTGGCAAGCGTTCAGAAGAGGGCCAATGGGAAGGAAAGTGGTCAGCAGGAGCTGGGCAAGGACAGGGAGGGGAGAAGGGAAGAGGGAAAACAAGGAACAGGTGTATACAAATGTACTCCAAAGAAGCTCATTGATCTGCATGATAGTTCAAAGAAATAATAAAAATTATATAATGTCCAGGTAGCCTTACTACCCTTGTTTTATCAGTGTGGGCACTAAGCACACTGTGATTCTGACTAAGGGTCCCTGTATGCACAGACAGAGTAAAACACCAACAGTTAGACTTGAGTTGGCTTCCTGTGATGTCCATGTTCTTATTGGTTGTACAATACAAAAGAGAGATCAGATCTTAGATGCTGACTCTACCGTCTACGTGCAGTGCCATTCTGGTAGGTTACACTTTTAAAGAATTAGTTTCCTTTATAATAAAATGAGTTAGCACTTGTCTTGAAAGCTGCTGTTTAAATTAAACAAGGCAATTTTGCTAAGCACTCAGCAAAGCCTAGCCCACTGTAAGACTAAATCAATCCTATCTTAGAAAATACTGCTGCTTTCCTAACTGTTTTTATTTCCATGGCCACTGTGTCAGGGTCTGTGTTAGCTTTGTCAGCATCTGAGATGGGAGGAAAAGACTCGTCACACCAGACTCCCTTCCCTAGAGGTACATAGTTGAGGTAACTGAGCAAGCTTCATTTCTTCTGCTAAATTTAGTCCTTCTCGGAGGAAAATTGAAGACATTTTGATATTTAAATATAAACGTGTCTTCAGCATGTATAGAGCAGATGCAGTTGAAGATGAAGCTGTGGATTCTAGCCATTGAACAGCTAGAATCGGACATGAGCGCTCCCTTAGGCTCATGGACTTCTGCCCAGGGTGGCACAGATCAGCAACCAACAGCTTTGCTGTTCCGAGCCTTGTGTTTTTCAAGAATTATTTGCTTCACTCTGCTTCCGTTTTCTGCACTTTTATTCCAGGGGTATATAGGGTAGAGTTTACATAACATCAAATTGTTCCTAAATTGCAAGTGCGTAGCTCAAATATTTTTCAGCAAATTCACAAAGTTGTGGACAACTGTCCAGGTTTTGGTGGTTTCCATGACACCAAGGAGATCCTCTGGGACAACTCACTAATATTGCCATCCCGTCAGTCTCAGGAAGTCGTGAATTCATTTGCTGTCTATCAGTTGCCTTTGCTGCATTTTTTAGAAATGGAATCATCAACAAACAAATGTGTTTTTTTTTGAGACAGGGATTCTCTGTGTAACATCTCTTACTGTCCTGGAACTCACTTTGTAGACAGAGATATTGCCTCTGCCTCGAGAGTGCCGGGATTAAAGGTGTGAGCCACCAACGCCTGGCTTTCTAATACCATTTTTAAAAATCACAGTTAATTTCCCCAAAGATATGTAAAAGCTATAATTTATATAGTAAAGGGCTATATTAAGTGATGGTAAAAGAATTTCAAAATGCACATTTTCATTAGAATTCTTAATGTTCTCTAGAAACAGTCAAGGCAGAATCAAAGTGCATGATGGTTGAACGACACATTTGAGGCTGCATATAGGGACCTGCATTTACCAGCCAACTAGGCAGAAAAACACGGGGTTTTAATTAACCACTAATATAAAATAGGAAATATATGTATCTTCATGTATCTCCACTGTAACAAGCAATTGAGAAATATCCGTGTATTCCTGATATAGAAGTGGGGTTTGAGACGCAGACTTAAGAATGTGGTGTCTGAGATCTCAGTGATAGTCTGTAACCTCAAAAGCCAACAGGTGTTAAATGAAAAGACTCTCAGGGTGAATACTTCGGTCCTCCTGGCTTTTCGTATATTGGAAAAAGATGAATTAAAGTCAAATTTAGTCTGTTAATGTATCATTTAGGTCTTTGGCTGCTTGTCTTCTCCCAGAAGTGGATTAAAATACAATCTCATAAACGTGTTCTAAGCCGGGGACATGTGTTGCCTAGTTTCTCCTGCCAAGTACTAATGAGGAGATATGAACCTGATACAGTGAGATGGGACCATGAGGCCAGGGAGCCAAAGTCCCAGAAACAGAGCAGAGCGTGAGAGCATGCCTAGCAGCTCACTGCGGTGCTGACACGCAAGCAAGCCTTCAAAGCTGAGTGTCTGTGCTGCCCTTAGAGACCGTTACTGCCTCCTGCAGAAGAACTCAGGAATGTTCGACTGGAAGTTTACAACTGGGAAATGTGCTAAGAAATTGTTAATTGAAGGACATTTTTTTTAATTCAAAAGAGAAACAATTTTTGCTGACGCAGTCATAGTTCTTTGGGGATCATCACTGCTTTCAGACATTTCAAAAGGAATGAAAAAATAAATTTCTTCAAAACAGATTACTGTATGAAATTTCTATGTTGATAATTGATTTTTAATTCTATGTTCTTTGACTTGGATGGAGTCTCATTTTCCACACACATCTTGGGGCTGTTGGAAACAGCTCTTTGTCTTCCCCCTAGAAATCAGACTCAGAAGGACCATACTGTCTTCTACATCCATTTGGCTAAAGTTGCTTACAGTCTAGTCCAGATTTTGGAGGCAGGGAGAGTGACTTCTGATGGAGGTGGGTCTTTGTCTGCTGAACACTATGGGCCTGAAGGCCAAAGAGGGATGCCCCAACAGTACAAAAGAACTTTGGGTGACTGTACAGGCAGCGAGATGTCTCTGTCATTTCTAGAGTTTTCTTATTTCTTATTTACTTAGGTAATATTATATCCTTCTGGAGTCTTTGATGGAGTTAAAAAATGGATAAATAGTTATAGTTTTCCATTATTATAATAAAGATAAAATAGATAAAAATATTGTAACTTTAATTCTTACTCTATAACTGTTTTGTTATATGTAATTATACTATGTCAAAATAAAAGCCTTCTTTTTTGTTTAAACAGAAAAAGGGGAAATGATGGAGGTGGGTCTTGTATCTATCTGTTGCTTTCATTGGTTAACTAATAAAAAAACTGCCTAGGCCCATTTGATAGGCCAACCCTTAGGTGGGTGGAGTAAACAGAACAAAATGCTGGGAGAAAGAAGCCGAGTCAGTGATTCGCCATGATTCTCCCACTGGACACAGATGCAGGTTAAGATCCTCCCTGGTAAGCCACCAGCTCATGGTGCTACACAGAATATTAAAAATGGGTTAGATCAATATGTAAGAGCTAGCCAATAAGAGGCTGGAACTAATGGGCCAGGCAGTGTTTAAAAGAATACAGTTTCTGTGTAATTATTCCTGGGAAAGCTAACCTGGTGGCAGGACGCAGCCGGCCGCCATTTGTGGCCGGGCGCCAGGAACTTAGCCCCACCGCTCCACCAACAGACTTCATCCTCTTTTGGCAAGGATGCTGTTGAGCGGTACTCCAAAGGGGAGAAGGCTGGAGAACTGTGGTCATTTTTGCAAGGTGACCCACTAAGAGTGTCACATATAGTACACTTGTTTGTTCTCAGTAATTGAAGATTTACTTTCTGAGGGAAATCACTGGTGTTAGTTTTTGCTTCTGGTTTGTAAGGGATGTTCAAAGTGTCTTGGATAAGTTCTTATGCTTATATATTTTGCATGACCTACGATGAAAGTAATCCTTTAAGATCATTTGCCCTTGCCATTAGAATTCAAAATGGTCTGGAGGTTTGAATGAAAGAAAATGACGGGCAAAAATACATAATGATTTTTTAAACTTGTATTAACTCCAACTGTTAAAAAGAAAATAATGAGATGGTCAAATTTATATATAAACTGAGATTTACTTTTCAAATCCAAATTATAAAGCTCTTTCAATGGAGCTTATAGTGTGTCGGTCCAACCCAAGATATCTATGCAAAACTAAATTTTATTTCCCCAAGTAAAAAGCATTAGCTGTTGTGCTTCATGCCCATGATGCTTTTCGCTAAGACTAAGATTTCTCCAAAGAGTTTAATAAAGACTTATCTAAAGCAATGTTCCAAAAGCTAAAAAGATTCTATTGCAAAGGAAAAGTTACTCTAAAATGAATATTGAAATTCCAAACTCAACACCAATGAAATATTTTTGATTACCTAAAGTATTGCTTTAAGAATAAATATTTACAGGGATGGGAGATAGTTTAATGAGTAAAATTCTTCTTGTACCAGGGTGAGACAAGATTTTGAATCTTCAATGCCCACATAAATTCCAGGCATGTGATTCCTGCATAATCCTAGTGCTCTGGAGGCAGAGGCAGAGGCAGAGGCAGAGGCAGGGGCAGTTTCTTTGGGCAAGCTGGTTAGTCAAGATTGGTCAAATTGGTGAACTCTGTTGTGTTCAAATAAGACATGCACTTCGATATATAAAGTAAAGAGTAATTGATGAAAACATCCAATATCAATACACACACACACACACACACACACACACACACTGAACTGAACCAAAAGCCAATAAAAGAAACACACCCTGGATCTGAAACCTGAGGCAGCGAAAGAAACACTTTAGCCCCGTACCCAGAAACTAAGAAACACACCCTGACTCTGAAACTAGAGCTAAATAAAACTTTTAGCCTTGGAACCAGAGCTGGCAAAAGAAATATGCCCTGGCCCCCAAACTAGAACCAAAGTGCTAAAAAGGGCCAGTGAAGGAAATACTGAAACCAGAGCCAACTCTGTTCCTGAGCAGCTAAACCAACCAATCTCTGAGCAGAAAAACTAACCAGTCTCGGAGCAGAAAATTTTCTCCCTGGAAAAATTCCACCCCTGAGAAGCCCTATACAAGCCCCTCTGCCTGATCAATTGTTAGCTGCCCTTTCCTACCCTGGCAGAGACAGCCACTCTCCTGGACTTCTTTTCCCCAAATCTCTCTCTCTCTCTCTCTCTCTCTCTCTCTCTCTCTCTCTCTCGCGTTTTTTGAGACAGGGTTTCTCTGTAGCTTTGGAGCTGTCTGGCCTTGAACTCACAGAGGTTCATCTGCCTCTACCTCCTGAGTGCAGGAATTAAAGGTCACCACCACCCAGCTCTTTTCTTAAAAGTTTTGGGCGAAGAGCTTCCTTAACAGACATGGAGAAGAATCTTTGCTGAAACATTACATATTAAATTGACCCATTTCCATTATTTTATATTTTACCAAGAGGCTCGTGACTTACCAGCCAGCTTCTGGCTGGCAGCTTGCGTCCTTCTCCTCTTGTGACTGTATGGCATCTGTCCCCAATGGAGGCTCCATGGCTTCTCCTGACTCTGCCCCTTTTCTCCCAACATTCAGTTTAGTTTTCCCTGCCTAGCTCTGTTCTGCTCTGCGCAGTCCCCAAACAGCTTTATTCACTAACCAATAAAAGCCGCACATATACAGAAGGACCTCCCACAACATTAGCCTACTACAAAAGAAAGGGCTGAGGGTTTGGCCATTGCATTTGTCTTCTGTTTGACTGATACTTATAGAGAGCCCATGAGAAAGTCCCTGTTCCAGACATTGATGAAACAAGGCACATGCTCTCTGTAGACTTCTTTCCACTGGTAAAGAAGGAACCAAAGTACGCAAATAGATGATCTCAGGGGATGACTACGTAGTAGGAAAAGACGATACCGAATAGAAAGAACCTAAACAAAAGCACAGAGGAGTCGAGTCTCCCAGAGGGTGACACGCTTTGGTTGAAATCTAAATAATGTGACAGCCGTAGAAAGCTATGGGGGAAGAGTATACTCCGCAGTGCTAAGACAGTGGTCCGCCTAGATGGCTCAGTGGGCAAAGGCAGTTGCCAAGCCTGGTGATCTGATACCTGGTACCCACATAAAGTTAGAAGATAAAAATCTACAGAGTAGTGCTGATTTCCAAGCATAAGTCATGGGACTCGTACCCATCATACATACATGTACGCGCACACACATACACACACACACACACACTGAGAGAGAGAGAGAGAGAGAGAGAGAGAGAGAGAGAGAGAGAGAGCGCACTAATGTTTTAAAATTTAAACAGGGCCCAGATGGAAAATTGTCTAGCCTTTTCAAGAAATAAAAAGGTCAATGAGACTGGCTTCTAGTGGCAACAGAGTGGAGTTGAATTGTAACATCAAATTAAAGCGTTGTTAATGATCTTCGTCCAGGGAAATTGATATGGCTACTCCAAAGATCAAGAGGTTCTTGTTGTGTATGACAAGTCCTTGCCACTGAGAATACACACTCAATGCAAGCAGAATTGCCTCTAGGTGAGGGCCTTACTATCAAAGATGCACTGACTCCCATGGCTGGTGATAGAAAGAAATGAGCACTGGCCAACATCTCAACTGCTGAGAACATTATGCATTTATACAGTATTGTAAACATATAGAAATGAGATACTATTCCTATCTATGCCTTCCAGCATTCTAGTATGTGGTTAAATATTCATTATTTTTGGAGATACTAAGGTACCACGAATGGCAGTTTGGTCAGTGCAAAGAATCTGGACAGGTAGGAATAAAACATAAAGTTCTACCACAGCCAGTTTCCTATTAACCAAACGTGAGCAGTGATAAACTGTTCTTAGTGAGACTTAGTCATCTTTTTTATAAGGGAACAGGACTTCTGGGACATTGAATGTTTTTCTAAAATCATAATGGGCAAAGCCAGTTGTCCTGAGGATATTCTAGTTTGATCTTTTCCAATAATTCTGAAATAGTTTGTGTGCTCAATAAAGATTAAATTAAAATCAGATCATCTTAATCCCCTCTTTCCTTTGCTTCTAAGTCTGAAGAATCTTTAGCCAACTCCAAAACCTTATGCATCATGCTAGTTTAAAAAAAAAATCAAGACAAGCCCTGAGACTAAGCATCAGATAAAAAGAGCTGACCTTTATCCTAGAGTCTCTGTAATCCCAAACAGGCTGGCTGTGGCTTAAGGGCCATGGCAAATATAACAATGTGATCTAAGGATGAAAAATAAAAACTTCGTTATCTGCCAGGCAAAACACTTTTGTTATTAACTACGATAATTAAATCAAAATAACCCTGTAGTATTTATTGTGGAGGCCAAATATTTTTGTACATCCACGCCAATTTAAAATACTAGCCAATCTTAAGCCCATTCTGCCTTTGTAACTTGCTTATCCTATATATTCATACTGTCAAAATGATAAACAACTTTACAGAGGTAGCAAAGATATTAATGGTACAATTCAACAGACTATGAAAATACCATCTAGCTCATATTTTGATTATGACATACTAAATGCCAAATATATGAATTTTACTTAAAATAATTCTGTTTATTAACATTGACAAATCAAAAAGATCCATTGTGGAACATTTTCAATTTTGTAGAGTTGAGCTAGCAAATTTAATAAGTCTATACAATAGGGGTTTTCATAAAAATATCTCATTTACAACTCACACCAGCCCAGTATGACACAAAGAATCTCCTTTGTACCAAATTCTAGTGGCAGATCAGTGCGTTCTGAGACCTCTGAACACTGTGGTGTCACTGGATGAAGCAGAGCTGTGGTGTCAAGGTGTGAAGCAGAGCTGGGGCTCACAGTGTGAAGCAGAGCTGGGGCTCACAGCGTGAAGCAGAGATGGAACTTTTGGTACTTGGGTGTCATAGGGAGAGGACTTAGAATAGAATTCCAGAAAGTAAATCATAAGCCATTTGTTCCTTCAGGGATTTTGTTAAAGTACAGATGGAGATAACCACAAATAGAAGGTCAAGTTTACACAAGCATGCTATCTTTCGTTTTCTTATTTTAGTTGCAGTATTCTTCTGTGGAATCCATAAGGAAGAAATTGCTGGTGTATATTTCACAGTGGAGAAAACACAGCAGTGGGCTGAGATGGCGGAGATGCTCATTAAGACGTGACAGCCAAATATGGAAGCAAATCTGGCCTTTCTAGCACCCAGAATTTTCTGTTAGTTTATGTATGAAACATTAGAATCTCATAACATCAAACTCAGGCAGTTTGTTGATGAGGGGTCTTCAAAGTATTTTTATGTGTAGGATGATATCATCTGGAAAATAAGAATGTTTTGACAACTCTGTTCCTATTTGTATATCTTTCACTTCTTTTTAATGTCTTATTGCTATAACTAAGATTTAACAGTCTTGACTGAGAAAGAGTCAAGACAATTGACATCCTTGTCTTAGCCCTAATTTTAGTGAAATAATTGTGATACTTTCTCCAGGGAGTATAATGTTAGTTGCATGTTTGCTATAAACAGTCATTATTGTTTTAAACTATGTTCCCAGTGTCTTCAGCATTTTATCTTCAAGGTTTGTGGAACCGTGTTAAGGGCCTCTTCTCTACCTATATAGATGATCTTTACTTTCTTTCCTTGAGTCTGTTTAACTCTTGATTTGCTGTGAGCCATCCTTGCATTCCTGGAATAAAGCCAGCTTGGACCTTGTGAATTATCTTTTAATATATTATCCAATTCAGTTTGCAAATGTTTTATTGAGAATTTTTGCATCCATCAACTAGATTTAATAAAGAGGCAGTAGAATTTTAAGACTTGGCTATTTTCAGTTGGGGAACATTTTACTATAGCTTCAACTTCTTTGCTCATTGTTTATGTCCTATTTGGCTTAGTTTTCATAGGTCATATGTATTTGGTCCAAAGGAGACTCCCATTTCCCAAGCTCCACAAGGCAGTTCAACCATCCAGAAACGGGCTCAACTATAGGAGACTTTAAAAGAAATTCTTATAGGAGACTACCTAGAATTCCTCAGGAACTTGTAAAACAGGTTCCCCTTTATCAAAAGGAGTCATCTTCACACTGGCAAAAGGAACAAAGGGCTACCTGAGGTGCCTATTAGTGTACCAAAGCCCATGCTGGCCACTAAACTCCCTCAGTATCATAAGTACTTGTTACACAATTCAAAGCCCATGCTAATCTCCTAGCCTTCTTACTTCCTCTACCTTAAATTCCCTCCAGCTCATGGACTTTCCTCCTTCAGTTACTTATTCTTTTTATAACCCTGCTATTTTAGATTCTCTCTCTCTCTAAATATAATATCACACACACACATATGTATGTATGTATATGTGTGTGTGTTTCTCTTTCTCTCTCTCTCTTTCCCTTTTTCTCCCTTTCTCTCTCTCTCTCTCTCTCTCTCTCTCTCTCTCTCTCTCTCTCTCTCTCTCTCCTTTTCTTCTGCTTCTCTCATGGGCAAGTCCAGTCTGGTCATATTCAGTCAACTTTTTTCTCTCTGCCCTGGACTCTTCTAGATGCTTCTGGGTATTGTCTCTCTCATGTCTGCAATAAAAGCCTCCTCCTTAACCATACCACGGAGCAGTCATGTAAGCTTATACAATATTTTACTGAAATGTATTTAGATTATTTAGATTTCTCCCATTTCTTTAAACATCTTAAGTGTGCCTGGATGAGCTCCTGAATTTCATTGGTATCTGTTGTAATTTCTTACATTTTATGGTTAATTATTTTAACTCAAGTTCTCCCTCTCTTCCTCTCTGTCTCTCTCTCCTTCTCCCTTCCTCTCTCCCCCACCTTAGTTTCACCAGGAAATTGTCAAACTTGTTTAAGAACCATTTCATTGAATATTCCTATAACAATTCTCTTTAACTCTCTGTTATTCACTGTGTCCTTAATCTATTACTGTGAAGTAATATTGATTTGATTATTCATGCTCCTTGTGTTTCATGATTGGGAATTGCACATCTTGTGGATTTTCAAAAGTCACCTTTGAAGTAAGACTGTGTTTTAGAAGGTTGAGGTCTAGCTTCTCATCTCTGGACTGGCTTACAGTAGCTAATCCTAACAGCTCATGCATTCAGGACACCAGACAAAATGCCCAGCACTATTATGAGATTAGAATACTAACTAAAGAAGCAACTATGATTGATTGTTAGACCCACCAACCAATTAAAAAATACTACCTGTTTTACTAATATTTTTGAAGTTAGGAAAGCAAGACAGTACAAATGTGTACTGGGTTATTATTTGTCAAGATTTAGGATGGAAAGAAAATAATTAGAGTAAGAGGGTTGATATATGTTAAAGGAGTAGAGGAAAATTAAGAGAAGAAGGGAAAATAGAAGGGGAGATAAATAAGTAAAAGGAGGGGATAAGATAGCGTCAGTGAGTGAAAAGAGTAAAATATAAAGAAAGATAACATAAAACAATACTAGGAGAGGCAGGAGACTCAGGACTCAAACTAACCCACACCCTATGGAACAGATGATCTCAAAATGGGAAATGGGATAGGACAGGACAAAGCTGGTCTACAATATTAGGTATTAAATAAGGGAAGTCTAAAAGGAAAGAAAACTAGGTACAGATTTTTATCTATGTATTTACTTTCTTGGGTACAATGGGAGGGGCTGCCTTTATTAATTGTTTTCCTTTTAATTCTTGATGTGGGAGTGTCATATCAATCTGTTGATTTCATTGGTTAAGTAATAAAGAAACTGCTTGGCCCTCATAGGTTAAAACATAGGTGGGTGGAGTAAACAGAACAGAATGCTGGGAGGAAGAGGAAGTGAGCTCAGATGCAAGGCAGCTCCTCTCAGAGACAGACGCCATGCTCTCCTCTCCAGAGCAGACGCGATGAAACTCCAACCCAGGATGGACGTAGGCTAGAATCTTCCCGGTAAGTGCACCTTGGGTGCTACACATATGAACAGAAATGGGTCAAGCAGTGTTTAAAAGAATACAATTTGTGTGTTTTTATTTCGGGTCATAAGCTAGCTAGGCAGCCATGAGCCGGGCTGTGGGAAGAGGCCCACAGCCCCTACTACAAATACTTAAGTGATATCTCTTAATGAAAGAAGGTCCTTTGCGTTTTCACATTTCTTGTGTTGATGTTTGTGTTGTTAGCCCAGCAACCACAGAGGTAGATTTTTCAGTTGGGTTGTATGTTTTTGTTACTTTAGGCATATCCTCTCTCTGGGTACTGCATAGGTACTGGGCAAGCCTTGGACTTGGCACCTGTAAGCTCATGTCACTGCTTAGCCCTTTTCTAGGGAAATAGTGAATCTCCTTCCCTCTGTAGTTCAGAATAGAAGTCTATCACATAGTAACTATAAGTTTTTGGCTGAATATTTCCTTTATATCTGAAAGGGTCTTCAGACCAAATTTAAGTGTATATATGGTCCCCTGGCATTTGTCTTGGGTTCCTAGAATGGGTCCTATAGGGAGAGTCCTTTATATCTAGAGTCCTCACCTAGTAGCTGATTCAGCAATAGATTTTGTTTTATTTTGTTGTTTTTAATACTCCCTTCTCCAGCTCTAGCCACATGCTGAGAAGAGAGGATTTTCTTTCTTTGTAAATCTATGGTACACAGATACCAAGATTCTAGTTTAATTGGACTGCAGACCTGCTCAGCATGACAGGCCCCTGTTGGTCAGATTTTTGAGTCTCTGTTCCCCATTGTCTCTATCAGCCCTCTGACAGCACATTTGTGGTCTGGCTTTGCCTGTTGTTTGTGTTCATATTCGCATCTCTCCCTCAAGGCTTGTCTTTCCCTCTATCCCTTCATTTTTTTTTTTAAAGTATCTGGTGCTGAGGATGTAGTCCTTGTTTCTGTGGTTCTTTATCTTAAGCCATCTGCAGTTGCACTCCCTCCTCTCCCTATTTGGGGCTGAGTGCTATGGAATCTACTCTGGAGTCCTTCACCTTCTGCTCGGCTTCC
Source organism: Chionomys nivalis (assembly GCF_950005125.1). Classification (NCBI taxonomy): domain Eukaryota; kingdom Metazoa; phylum Chordata; class Mammalia; order Rodentia; family Cricetidae; genus Chionomys; species Chionomys nivalis. The sequence continues at coordinate 95,380,766 of NC_080091.1, forward strand.
TAAAGTTTCCATTCTTTCTTTGGTACTGAAACCAGCTAGTTACTTTCCACCATCATGGGATGGCTGCTCTCCAACTGTCCTTGGCTTATTCCCCAGAGACTCTAGCTGTAAATGCATGGTTGTCATATACCATCTTCCAAGTCCTGTCTTTATTTGTAAGGTTTGAATTTTTATGTTGTGATTAAGTTAGGCATGACATGTATGGATTTTGATGTTCTTAATTAAATCACGAATTACTCAATGCCCTGTGGTTTTTTCCTCCAGTAATTATTGAAGTAAACACACTGCTATGTGCTCGTATAAACACCACAAAATTGTAACAAGGAAGTGTTTAGCATCTCCTGTCGTTTTTTTTGTTCAAAAGTTTTCTTATAAATTACAGATTAACATTAAATGTTATCTTCATTTCAGGAACAGTATGGTTTTCCGAGCATATGTTCTTCCCAAACTCCAAACAACTAAATGTTATTTGCAAATTCAGATGCATTGGCAAGATCTGAGTGGGATTTCCCCTCAATCTAAAGAATTTTGAAGTCTAAATAATGTCATAGGAAAACATTACTCTGGTCTCTAACGTAATTAAATGACAGCTTTAAAGTTCATTCCAATGAATGAAGTAAGGAACTTACTACAGTCATCTACATGTTATACAAACAAAACAACTTGCCTTGTACTTTGAATAAGAGACACAAGTAATTAAACAGGGAAAACAAAATATTAATTTATGCTATTCCTTTATTCTATATACAATTTTGTGTTAAGGGGCAGTATAAACTTTTATAACTCCACTAGGTTCCTACTTCACACACAGAACTGAGGACATGTCCCCCAGAGAACGTGTTTACTGTCAAAGCAACAATTATAGAGCCTAGTTGGAGACTTTTTCCATGCATATGCAAATTAAATTTTTTATACTGGTTAAGTAGAACAAAAGCCTGACTTTATAAATATTCATGGATCCAACTTGACCCTGTAGCATAAGTAAGTCCTTGGCTAAATATACTTTGTGTTTTTCTGATGTGATTAAAAAGTGGGAACAGAAATATCTAGCTTAGTTATAACACTACACTATCACATGGAACATTATCAATAAATTATTATTTGTTTATTGTTGACTAATTATTTATTTAGCATTAGGATGTTACTACTTCTGCTTTCTATTATATAAGTGACTCCTATTCATTTCAAAATATGAAAAGTCATAAGAGTATTTTGTTCTTTCACTTACTTATCCATTAAACATTAGGACATGGCTTCTCTGTGCTAAGCATATTACTTGACTGTAGGTGTCAAGACAAATGATAACCTTTCTAATGAGAAGCAGTGAAGAAACAAGCAAAATACAGTGTTATCAACTTTTAGGAAAGGTCTAAGGGATGGGTCTTGTGGAGTTGCAAGAACTGGTCCATAAAATTCTCCAAGATGATAAATTTCAAAGAATAATAAAAAGTAACAGATGGTAAAAGAGAAGAGGCCTCTTCAATGCTTCTAGTTGGAGAACTGGTCTTCCTTTTGTCCCTAGACTGTATACCCATGAGATCAAGCTCTTATTTCACTCAATTCTGTAGTGTTAGTGTGAAGGACAGTTCTTGGTACAGAATAGTCTCAGTAAGCACTGAATGAGCTCTACTAAAAGAAAGAATGCTCTTGCTTGCTCAGTGCCTATATTAAAATATATAAATTTCTATTTTTACAAATTAGGAATTGAAGAAAAAAATTAAAGAGCCTTTTGAGGTTGACAAAACTGAGTACAGTGAAAACTATAAAGAGTTTCCTATGTATTCATATTCAATGAATCTGCAGACTATCGAGTTTAATCCCCTTTTTCTCTAGGTATTTTCCTAGGAATTGATCACTGTTAAATAATGTCAAATGTTAATATTAAGGATAGGTCATTACTGTAAGCAACCTTGAATGATTAATTTTCCTTCAAATAAGCTAAGTTACTAGTTATGTGTCTGACTCAAGCACAAAAGCTGTAATACATTTTAATTGTTTTTTAATTAAAATATAAATACATCATCCCTTTCCTTCTTCCAACACACCTCATACCCACCCCCTCATACACACAACCAGGATGTGAATATTAAAAGATTTCTAAGACAATGGCTGATCCCAGGTTTGCTCGGACTACCTGCCTTTGCTATCCTTACTTTCTGGTTCTTATTTTTAAACTTCTTGGACTATATTTTTATTTTTTGATTTCTGTTTTTGTTTTCTCTTGA